>NC_138779.1:171165386-171332886 GCF_965119305.1 Pelophylax lessonae
GGCGAGGTTCATACTAATGCGGCTGTGGGTTCGTGCCTGGGGTCTGGTGTGTTCTTGCTCACCGGTTCAGGTGCAAATCAGGTCTGAATTGTTGCCTAAATTTGCACCTGAATCTGACCCAAAGACACACAGGACCCTTTTTAAATGTGGACCGTGGCTGTCCTGGACCTGTGTGAACTGGCTCCATTGAGAGCCGGTCAAATTCGCTTGTCATGTGAATTGGATGCGGGGAAATCCACATCCAGGGCCGGTGCTTCCACTAGGCAAACTAGGCAGCCGCCTAGGGCGCATTGCCACCTAGGGGCGCAGCCAGGAATCGGCAATTTCTCTCTATCATGAATGATTATTGTGAGCTGAGGGGAGAGGTGGCTGTAGGGGAGGAAAAAGGGACAGAGAAAGATGCCAGGTGTCTTGGGCAGTGGCGGAACTATCAGCCCCTGTCTTTCCACTACTGTTGGAGGGGCCCCAAGAGGCAGGAATGGAGCCCACCAGAGTGCTGCCTACATGATGATCCTCTTCAGCTGGAGCTGAATGGCCTTAACCCCAGGCAGGAAGTGACTCTCTGCACTGAGCTGATCGCTGGGTGTTACATGGAGCATCCCTGGTATGAAAGGGAATCGGGGTCACCAGGTGTTCCATGGGGAATCAGTCACCAGGTGTGACATGGAGGATAGGGGTCACCGGGTGTGCCATGAGGAATTGGGGTCCCTGGGTGTGCCATGGGGGATTAGGGTCCCCAAGTGTGACACGGAGGAACATCGGGGTCCCCAGGTGTGACATGGAGGAACATCAGGGTCCCCAACTGTGACATGGAAAAACATCAGGGTCTGACATAGAGGAACATTGGGGTCACTGAGTATGACAGCATGACATGGAGCAAAACGGAGGTCCCTGGGTGTGACATGGAGGAACATCAGGGTCAGTGGGTATGACAGCATGACATGGAGGAATATTTGGGTCCAAGGGTGTGACATGGAAAAACATCAAAGTCCCTGGGTGTGACACGGAGGGACATTAGGGTCCCCGGGTGTGACATGGAGGAACATGGGGGGTCACTGGGTATGAAAGCATAACATGGAGGAACCATCAGATCAGGGTCACTGGGTATGACATAGAGGAGTATTTAACCCCTTCCCCTTTTTTTGGGGGGGGGGGCGCAAGTAGCTGGTCTTGCCTAGGGCGTAAAATAGTCTAGCACCGGCCCTGTCCACATCCAATTCACATATGTGTGAACCCAGCCTCTGATATGCAGGTCCAAGTTCTGGAATGACATCCGTTACTTATTTGGCTCTAATTATTGAGCATAGATGTTAGCTGCTGGTATACTCACCGTGTGTATCAAACCGTTTGCAGCGGTTTCCCATGTCTCAATAGGACTTTTGAAATATATTGCATTATACTATGTTTATTCGTTGAGCTAGATGGACTAGTGTCTTTTTTCAACCTGACTAACTATGTAACTGTGTATCAGCTGGCATAGCATGTGAGTGGTGGCATTAATGTGACCCTGGGCTCATTGTAGATGTTACAATGCCATTCTTTATTCTTCATTGTGGAAGCCACTGTGGCTTTTTTTGTATTGGCATTATCTGCTAAATACCTTTTCTCATCAGCAATATATAGCAGTCTTGTAACTTGTAACTATCAGTGCCTGTTTAAAGCTTGTAGGAGGAAAATGTTGCATTTTATTTGGAAATCAAGGTCCCAGAGTTTTGAGGAAGAGTGGAGGGGCACAGAATCCAAGTTGCTTGAGGTCCAGTGTGAAGTTTCCACAGTCAGTGATGATTTGGGGAGCCATGTCATCTACTGGTGTTGGTCCACTGTGTTTTATCGAGTCCAGAGTCAGTGCAGCCCTCTACAAGGAAATTCTAGAGCACTTCATGCTTCCCTCTGCTGACCAGCTTTATGGAGATGCTGATTTAATTTTCCAGCAGGACTTGGTACCTGCCCATACTGCCAAAAGTACCAATACCTGGTTTAATGATCATGGTATCACTGTGCTTGATTGGCAAGCAAACTGGCCTGACCTAAACCCCATAGAGAATCTGTGGGTAATGACAAAAAGGAGAAAAGAGACACCAGACCCAACAATGCAGACGAGCTGAAGGTCACTATCAAAGAAACCTGGGCTTCCATAACACCTAAGCAGTGCCACAGGCTAATTGCCTCCATGCCACGCCACATTGATACAGTAATTCATGCAGAAGGAGCCCTGACCAAGTATTGAGTGCATAGTATACTGTACATGGACATACTTTTTAGTAAGCCAACGTTTCTTTATTAAAAATCCTTAATCCCCTAAGCATGTACGTTCTTTCCTCTATGGGTAATTGATTAAAGCCTTCCGTCTGGAATTCCGGTCCTAAACTAGGGTGTGGGAACGGGAACGTGGGTATGCTATCTCCCCCTTAGACTGGCATAAATGCTTTATTCTAACCCATGGACTTTCTGTAGATATCAGAGTTCAAGAGAAAGGATTCAAACTATAAACCAGATGGTACCATTGCCTGGCTACTATCAGATATACAGACTCTACACTGCCTGATACATGTTGGAGATGCTCCTCAGATAGGGGCACAATGCTACATATATGGTGGCACTGCCCCTGAGTTCTGGAGCTTTGGGAAAGCATTTTTGCTTTGTACTGCAGGCTGACGGAGACCACAGTGATAGCATCCCCCGAGATAGCTTTGTTGTTCTTGATACCAGGCTCCTTCAGGTTGGTCAAGAAAGATATTTGCCATTTTTTGGCAGCTACGAGAATGGTGATTCCCCAGATATTGGACACAATCAGACATGCCTTTCCTGTGGAGTGGGCGGTGGAGGTGAATAAAATTTGAGATTTGGAACACCTGCTTGCGCAGGAATCTGATGATGTGGAAAATTTCCTGAATACCTGGTCCTCATGGTCTGAATTTCTGGATTCGGCTGAAATTATTGACTGGGCCACCGATCCATCGGTTGATGGCAGATTAAGGTCATAGCGGAGTGTGTACTTCTGACAAGGGCCCTATTGAATTTAAGCTATTGGATATCATCCCATTATTTTTGTAGTTAGATTGTTCCATCGATTGAGTAAGGTAACTAAGTTGCCTTGACATACTGACATGGTAAATTTTGCTCTCTGATATATATTTGGTGAAGCATTAAGTCTTTGGACTATATTGATGGTATGAGCTTGCTTTATTATTATTATTATTAATATTATACAGGATTTATATAGCGCCAACAGTTTGCGCAGCGCTTAACAAAATGAGGGCAGACATTACAGTAACACTACAATTTGGAACAAGAGGAATCAGAGGGCCCTGCTCGTTAGAGCTTACAATCTAAATATATTAATGATATGCAAGCTGAACTATTCAATGCAGTTAAACGTTGTTTGCTTGATATTTGAATGTTTTGTACTTATATTCCCGTCACAATATGTTTTGTATTATTCAGGATGGTTTTTTGAAGGAGTCTTTGCCTTTTTTCTTTTTTTTTATATTTCTATTTTCTCAATAAAATAAGATTGTAAAGGAAAAATCCTTTTTTTTATTAGTCTAATGTAATATTCTAATTTTCTGTAAGCCATATTCATCAAAATTAAAAGAAAGAAATGCTTTAAATATATCACTCTGTGTGTAACATATCTAGATAAAATATAAGTTTCACTTTTTGAATTGAATTCCTGAAATAAATGAACTTTTTGATGATATTCTAATTTTATGAGATGGACCTGTACAGACTGATTTTACTGTTGTGTGTTTAGGAACACTTTAACTATCAGCCAAAATCCACTTCTCCACCTGTGACATATTGATCAAATAAGTTCTCAACTATAGATTTATTACCCTGATCGGAAGAGATTGAAATATTGTATCAAAGGGTTTATTGCGGCCATTAGGCTCCATGCACACTGGGCCTAAAAAAAAATGCCAGTTCCCTTGACAGAAAAAATGCTCATATAGAGCATTTTTTGTACAAAGTTTAGACACGTACTCAGACTGGTCTGGGGTGGTAAGTGGGGTCCCCCAAGGCTCAGTTCTGGGACCAATTTTGTTCAATTTATTCATAAATAGCATTTGAGAATGGGATCATTAGCTCAATCTCAGTTTTTGCAGATGACACAAAATTAAGTAGGGCAATAACTTCACATCGTGAGGCAGAATTCTTACAGAATGACCTGAACAAAATAACAGAGTGGGCAGCTACATAGCAAATTAGGTTTAATGTGGAGAAGTGTAATGCATTGCACTTGGGGACTAAAAACATAAACGCCCAATACACTTTAGGAGGGGAACCCCTGGGGGAATCAAAAATGGAGAAGGATCTGGAAGTCTTAGTGGAAGATAGACTTGGCAATGGTATGCAATGTCAAGTTGCAGCTGCCAAAGCTGACAGAATATTAGAATGCATAAGGAAGGGGATATATTCCAGAGATAGAACTATAATCCTACCACTTTATAAAACTCTGCACCGACCACATCTGGAGTATTCTGTCCAGTTCTGGTCGCCAATCCTCAGAAGGGATGTAAAGGAGCTGGAGAGAGTCCAGAGAAGAGCAACTAAACTGATTAGGGGATTGGAGGACCTTAATTATGAAGAGCGCTTACAAGCGCTTGATTTATTCTCTCTGGAAAGGAAACGCCTGAGAGGGGACATGATAGCAATTTACAAGTACCTCAATGGTGATCTCAACATATATTATACTATATGTAACTAAGTTTGGGAGTGTTTTGCATTTTTTTCTACCAGTAAGCTTCAGTCAGATATGCAAACCAGAAGGGTTTTTTTTCTTGCCTCTAAGGCCTCATATACATGCAGCTGCCAAATGGACCTTTAGGAGCAGTTGGGTGTTTTTTTAGCAGCCCCTGAACTCTCCCCAATGTTATCTTATGTGTACATGTACTCTCAGTCGTTTATAGTAGTTTAGAGGCAGTTGAGGTTATTGGTGCAAAGAATAATCAGCGCAATTATTTAAAATAATATAAATATAAAGTGACACAGTGCTTATACACAATTCAAAAATGGGGTGAAAGGTGCAAATTTAGCAATCAACTGTGCAATGATATACAGCAGCAATATTAAACTTCCTCACTAACGGAAGTAGGATGGATCAATAAAAAATAAATATATACAGCGCTATATAAAACCATAAGGTGCTATATAAACAATAAAGTGACAATGTGCTTGATAAGATATGCAAAAATTATCTATTAAAGGTGCATGATAAAGTGTCCATAAAATGCATTCCAAAGGAAGTGTGCATAAACAATCCAATCCACGAAACGACCAAAATGTGAGGATAAATATAAAGTGCTTGATTGGTGTCTCAATACTAAGTGCTTAAAAACACCACCACCATCTAGCCACAAGATGGCTTCTCACCTCACTGAGATGATAAATGAGCAATGAATCCTCAATCTGGATGAGTTCAGGTCAATGGATACCTCTCGCTGGACTGGTATTCTTATGGACTTGGTTTGCAGATGAAATATATATAGGATACAGGATCTAAGTGCTCACTGCTAAAAATCCTCCCATTGTAAAATAATTTAAAATGCACTCACATATAAGGCACAATCGGGCCAGCGCGGACCGCATAGGCTTTTCAAATACAGCTATGAGGAGCCGTGCTGGATAGTCTCCGCTCGTCTGTCAGAGTCTCCGCCCACTACACGCGTGGCGTCCTGCGCTCTGGTGTCACGACTACTGATACAGTCTGTCCAACTAAACTTTGTAATGCAAGGCAAGAATATAAGGTCCGGAATCACCCCAGGTATTCTTATTATTGAGTGCTTTGGGTAAAGGTGTAGAGAACAACAAATTTATCCAGCAGAATACTGACTACTAAATTAACCCAAAGCCAACCATAAATCCAGAATTGGTTGTCAATGAATTAGACACAATTACAAAAATAAATATCTTTTATTTGTAACAGTCAGAATTAAAAGTGACATTTTAAAAAAGTTTTCTTTTCTTAAAAAAAATAACAAACATGTTATATTTACCTGCTCTGTGCAGTGGTTTTGCACATAGCAGCCCAGATCCTTCTCCTCTTGGGTTCCCCTCCCTTCTGCCGAGTGCCCCCACAGCAAGCAACTTGCTATAGGGGCACCCAAACCGCTGCTTTGCCTCTCCATTCACACACACACAGAGTGTGGCTCTGCCCCGTCCCCAATCTCTCCGCATTGGTTCACTGGCTGTGATTGACAGTAATGGGAGCTAATGGCTCCTGCTGCTGTGTCAGCCAATGAGGAGGGGGAGACCAGGGAGAGCCGCTGCTCTTGTGCATATCGCTGGATCCAGATGGGGCTTGGATAACTATTATTGGGGGCTGGAGGGGGGGGGGGGAGCTGCACACAGAAGTTTTTTTACCTTCATGCATTGAATGCATGGAAGTAAAAAAATCTTTAGCCTTTACAACCACTTTAAGTATGGTTTTCCCTAAAGCTTGCCATACATTACCAGAGGCGTACCTAGGGTCCCCAGCGACCTTGGCGGGGAGCTGTATCGGAGCCCCCCCTCACCCTACCTGAGAGAGAGGGGGGGACAGACAGAGAAAAAGAGGGGGGTGACAGAGAGAGAGAGGGGGCTGACAGACAGAGAGAAGGGGGTGACAGACAGAGAGAGAAAGGGAGGGTGACAGACAGAGAGAGAGGGGGGATGACAGAGAGAGAGAGAGAGAGAGGGATGGTGACAGAGAGAGAGAGTGGGGATGACAGACAGAGAGAGAAAGGGGGGTGACAGACAGAGAGAGAGAGAGAGGGGGGTGACAGAGAGAGAGAGAGAGGGGGGGTGACAGACAGAGAGAGAGAGAGGGGGGGTGACAGACAGAGAGAAAGAGGGGGTGACAGAGAGAGAGGGGGGGTTGACACAGAGAGAGAGAGAGAGAGAGAGGGGGTGACAGAGAGAGAGGGGGGTGACAGACAGAGAGAGAGAGGGGGTGACAGACAGAGAGAGGGAGGGGGGTGACAGACAGAGAGAGAGAGAGGGGGGGTAACAGACAGAGAGAGGGAGGGGGGGTGACAGACAGAGAGAGGGAGGGAGTGACAGACAGAGAGAGGGGGTCAGAGAGAGAGAGAGAGGGGGGTGACAGACAGAGAGAGAGGGAGGTGAGGGGGGTGACAGAAAGAGAGAGGGTGTGACAGAGAGAGGGGGGTGACAGAGAGGGGGTGACACAGAGACAGAGAGGGGGGTTAGAGAAACAGAGAGGGGGTGACAGAGAGGGGGGGTGTCAGAGACAGAGAGAGAGAGAGAGAGTTACAGAGAGAGAGAGAGGGGTGACACGGAGAGAGAGAGAGAGAGAGAGAGAAATGGGGTGACAGGGAGAGAGAGAGAGGGGGTGACAGGGAGAGAAAGAGAGAGAGGGGGGGTGACAGGGAGAGAGAGAGAGGGGGATGACAGAGAGAGAGAGAGAGGGATGGTGACAGAGAGAGAGAGTGGGGATGACAGACAGAGAGAGAAAGGGGGGTGACAGACAGAGAGAGAGAGAGAGGGGGGTGACAGAGAGAGAGAGAGAGGGGGGGTGACAGACAGAGAGAGAGAGGGGGGGGTGACAGACAGAGAGAAAGAGGGGGTGACAGAGAGAGAGGGGGGGTTGACACAGAGAGAGAGAGAGGGGGTGACAGAGAGAGAGGGGGGTGACAGACAGAGAGAGAGAGGGGGTGACAGACAGAGAGAGGGAGGGGGGTGACAGACAGAGAGAGAGAGGGGGGGTAACAGACAGAGAGAGGGAGGGGGGGTGACAGACAGAGAGAGGGAGGGAGTGACAGACAGAGAGAGGGGGTCACAGAGAGAGAGAGAGGGGGGTGACAGACAGAGAGAGAGGGAGGTGAGGGGGGTGACAGAAAGAGAGAGGGTGTGACAGAGAGAGGGGGGTGACAGAGAGGGGGGTGACACAGAGACAGAGAGGGGGGTTAGAGAAACAGAGAGGGGGTGACAGAGAGGGGGGGTGTCAGAGACAGAGAGAGAGAGAGAGAGAGGGTTACAGAGAGAGAGAGAGAGAGGGGTGACACGGAGAGAAAGAGAGAGAGAGAGAAATGGGGTGACAGGGAGAGAGAGAGAGGGGGTGACAGGGAGAGAAAGAGAGAGAGGGGGGGGGGTGACAGGGAGAGAGAGAGAGGGGGTGACAGGGAGAGAGAGTTGGGGTGACAGGGAGAGAGAGGGAGGCAACAGGGAAAGAGAGAGGGGGTGACAGGGAAAGAGAGAGGGGGTGACAGGGAGAGAGAGGGGGTGACAGGGGGAGAGGGGGGTGACAGGGGGAGAGAGGGGGAGACAGGGAGAGAGAGGGGGGTGAAAGGGAGAGAGAGGGGGTGGCATGGAGAGAGAGAGGGGGTGGCAGGGAGAGAGAGAGGGGGGTGGCAGGGAGAGAGAGAGGGGGTGGCAGGGAGAGAGAGAGGGGTGACAGGGAGAGAGAGGGGGTGACAGGGAGAGAGAGAGAGAGAGGGGGGCAGGGAGAGAGAGAGAGAGGGGGTGGCAGGGAGAGAGAGGGGGGGTGACAGGGAGAGACAGAGAGGGGGGTGACAGAGAGACAGAGAGAGGGGGTGACAGAGGGGGGGGGTGACACAGAGACAGAGAGGGGGTGACAGAGACAGAGAGGGGGGGGACAGAGACAGAGAGGGGGGGTGACAGAGACAGAGAGGGAGGGTGACAGATAGGGGGGGTGACAGATAGACAGAAAGAGAGAGAGAGGGTGACAGGGAGATGACAGGGAGAGAGAGAGGGGGGTAACAGGGAGAGAGCGAGGGGGGTGACAGGGAGAGAGAGAGAGAGGTGACAGAGAGAGAGGGGGTGACAGGGAGAGAGAGAGGGGGTGACAGGGTAAGAGATAGCGGGGGTGACAGGCAAAGAGAGAGCGGGATGACAGGGAAAGAGAGAGGGGGGCTGACAGGTAGAGAGAGGGGGGGTGACAGGGGGAGAGGGGGGTGACAGGGAGAGAGAGAGAGAGGGGGGAGTGGCAGGGTGAGAGAGAGGGGGTGTGTCAGAGAGAGAGAGGGGGTGTCAGGGAGAGAGAGGGGGATCCATGGAGAGAGAGGGGGTTGCAGGGAGAGAGAGAGAGGGGGTGACAGGGAGAGAGAGGGGTGACAGGGAGAGAGAGGGGGGGTGGTAGGGAGAGAGGGGGTGGCAGGGAGAGAGCGGGGGGTGACAGGGAGAGAGAGAGAGAGAGAGAGGGGGGGTGACAGGGAGAGAGAGAGGGGGGGTGACAGGGAGAGAGAAAGGGGGTGAAAGGGATAGGGGGGTGACAGGGAGAGAGAGAGGGGGTGACAGGGAGAGAGAGGGGGTGACAGGGGGAGAGAGAGGGGGTGACAGGGAGAGAGAGAGAGAGGGTGGGGTGACAGGGAGAGAGTGGGGGGGACAGGGAGAGAATGAGAGTGGGGGGTGACAGGGAGAGAGAGAGGGGGTGACAGGGAGAGAGGGAGAGAGAGGGGGTGACAGGGAGAGAGAGAGGGGTGACAGGGTAAGAGAGAGGGGGGTGACAGGCAAAGAGAGAGGGGGTGACAGGGAAAGAGAGAGGGAGCTGACAGGGGGAGAGGGGGGATGACAGGGAGAGAGGGGGGGTGACAGGGAGAGAGAAGGGTGACAGAGAGAGAGAGAAGGGGTGGCAGGGAGAGAGGGGGTGGCAGGGAGAGAGAGGGTGTGTGTCAGGGAGAGAGAGGGGGTGTCAGGGAGAGATAGGGGGGATCCATGGAGAGAGAGAGGGGTGGCAGGGAGAGAGGGGGGGGTGACAGGGAGAGAGAGAGAGGGGGTGACCGGGAGAGAGAGAGAGGGGGGGTGACAGGGAGAGAGAGGGGGGGTGACAGGGAGAGAGAGAGAGAGAGAGAGAGAGGGGGTGACAGCTAGAGAGAGAAGGGGTGAAAGGGATAGGGGGTGACAGGGAGAGAGAGAGAGAGGGGGGGTGACAGGGAGAGAGAGGGTGTGTGTCAGGGAGAGAGAGGGGGGATCCATGGAGAGAGAGAGGGGTGGCAGGGAGAGAGGGGGGGTGACAGGGAGAGAGGGGGGGGTGACAGGGAGAGAGAGAGAGGGGGTGACAGGGAGAGAGAGAGGGGGGGTGACAGGGAGAGAGAGAGAGAGGGGGTGACAGGGAGAGAGAGAGGGGGTGAAAGGGATAGGGGGTGACAGGGAGAGAGAGAGAGAGAGAGAGGGGGGGTGACAGGGAGAGAGAGGGGGGGACAGGGGGAGAGAGAGGGGGTGACAGGGAGAGAGAGGGGGTGACAGGGAGCGAGAGAGAGAGGGTGGGGTGACAGGGAGAGAGTGGGGGGTGACAGGGAGAGAATGAGAGTGGGGGGGTGACAGGGAGAGAATGAGAGTGGGGGTTGACAGGGAGAGAGAGAGGGGGGTGACAGGGAGAGAGAGAGGGGGTGACAGGGAGAGAGAGAGGGGGTGACAGGGTAAGAGAGAGGGGGGTGACAGGCAAAGAGAGAGGGGGTGACAGGGAAAGAGAGAGGGGGGCTGACAGGGGGAGAGGGGGGATGCCAGGGAGAGAGGGGGGGTGACAGGGAGAGAGAAGGGGGGTGACAGGGAGAGAGGGGGTGACAGGGAGAGAGAGAGAGAGGGGGTGGCAGGGAGAGAGGGGTGGAGGGGGTGACAGGGAGAGAGAGAGAGGGGGTAGCAGGGAGAGAGGGGGTGGCAGGGAGAGATAGAGGGGGTGTGGCAAGGAGAAAGAGGGGTGACAATGGAGAGTGAGGGGGTTGGCAGGGAGAGAGGGGGGTGACAGGGAGAGAGAGAGAGAGGGAGAGAGGGGGGGTGACAGAGAGAGGGGGAACAGGGAGACAGGGGGTGACAGGGAGAGAAAGAGAGAGGGGGTGACAGGGAGAGGGAGGTGGTGACAGGGAGAGAGAGAGGGGGGGTGAAAGGGAGAGAGACAGAGGGGGTGACAGGGAAAGAGAGGGGGTGACAGGGAGAGAGAGGGGGGACAGGGAGAGAGGGGGTGACAGGGAGAGAGAGAGAGAGAGGGGGGGTGACAGGGAGAGAGGTGGGAGGCCAGGGAGAGAGAGGGGGGGTGACAGGGAGAGAGTGGGGGGTGACAGGGAGAGAATGAGAGTGGGGGTGACAGGGAGAGAATGAGAGTGGAGGGTGACATGGAGAGAGAGAGGGGGTGACAGGGAGAGAGAGAGAGGGGGTGACAGGGAGAGATAGAGGTGTCCCCTGGTCAGCTTGTCCTGGGAGTGGAAAGGAGGTTGAAGATGCTGGTCGGTGGTACACTCTCCTCTGACAGCCTCAGTGTAATCCCCATCCCCAGCCTGCCGGCGCTGGAGCCGATTGATGATGTCATGGTCATGTGACCGCTAACCGGCCTCATGTGTGGGCGGAGACAGAGCTCTGGAGAGCCTGCACAGACTCCACCTGGAGTGGACACAGGGCTCCTGGATTAGAGCCGCATGCTGCTTGGGGACACCGGGGGGCAGGCTGTGGGGAGGGCGCAACAATCACTGCTAACACTTCCAATTTTTCTGCGCGCCCCCCCTCGGTCTGCGCCCTTGGCGGGCGCCAATCTGGCCAACCCCTTGGTACGCCCCTGTACATTACTCAACTAGCTGAACACAAAAAACAGAACTTATTTCCCCATTAACACGTTTAAATCTTACCCGCTGTCTTTGTATTCTGATAGCAGCACTCCCCTCTGTCAGAATACACTGATCAGCACTGCAACCTATTGAGTGCATGCACTAATTGAGTGCAGATTTTCCAACAAAACTGTTCCTGAAAAGTCAATCGTTTACTGCTGAACTGAATAAATTTCGATCCACATATGGCAAGCTTTTCTGTAGACACAACTTAACCACTTCATCTCCGGAAGATCTAATCAATACGGCACTGTTATTTTAACAGCAAATGCTCGTGTGACTCTGTACTCAAAAAAAATGTATGCCCTTTTTTTCCCCCCACAAATAGAGCTTGGTGGTAGTTGATCACCTCTGCGGTTTTCATTGTTTGCTCTATTAACATAAAATACCAACCATTTTGAAAAAAAAAAAAAAAAAAATGTTTTCTTTCTGCTGTAAAACATATCCAATAAAAAAAAATGTAAAAAAATCTAATTTCTTCATCAATTTAGGCCAATATGTATTCTGCTACATATTTTTGGTAAAAAAAAATCCTAATAAACATATATTGATTGGTTTGCACAAAGGATATAGCATTTACAAACTATGGGATATATTTATAGATTTTTATATTTTTTTGCAAGCAATGGTGGAGATCAGTGAGTTATAGTGGTTCTGCGTCATTGCGGCAGACAAATCAGACAAAAATATGCACTGTCACTGTACTAATGACACTGACTGGGAAGGGGTTAACATCCGCGGCGATCAAAGGCTTAACTGTGTGCCTCACCATTTCTTGGTTACTGTGTGGGATGTGCTTGGCCTAGGGGAAGGCATTGATCCATGTTCCTGCTTTGCAGAAACACAGGATCAATACCTTCCATACTGACAGAACAGTAGTCTGCCTTGTTCACATAGGCAGACCGTTATTTCTGCTTGTGTCCCAAACTATCAAGTTGCCGGACCCGCTAATTGGGGGTGCCCCAGCCACAGAAGTGCAGGATCATGTACTAGGTACGTGATCCTGCCCAGGAGAGCTGCCTTGCTGCCTTTTATATAAAATACGGTCGGCAAGCGGAAAAGTGGAAGTCTAATCGTAAACCTGCTCCCACTCCTATACTAACTATCCTGCAGAAGAAAGATGTCTAAACTTACCTATTCTCAGTGTGCTCTGATCACATGATCAGTTCCCAGCACTGGCTTCAGGGGAGAGGAAGGACAGTTGGCAAAAGATGCCCCATAATAAGCCTCTGAGTGATGTCACGGCTCAGGCATTGCAGCCATTGTCTCCCCTGGAGAGGTCACATGACAAGACCAGAGTGCCCTTAGAATAGGCAAGTAAAGACATCTTTCCTCTACAGCAAGGATCCTAAAACTACGTCCCTCCAGCTGTTGCGGAACTACACATCCCATGAGACATTCTAAAACTCTAAGGGCTCGTTCACACGGGCGTTCCGATCAGATCCGCCTGTCAGTTTTTTAGGCGAATCTGATTGGATGCCCCATTCAGCCCTATGGAGCAGCGGTTGTCAGCGGTGACATGTCCGCTGACACCCGCTGCCATCCGCATCCTATCCTGTCCGTGAAATCCGGATGGATGGAAACCCTATTTTCCATCCATCCAGAGGATCGGATCGGATGAGAGCGGACAGGCGGTCCGCTCTCATCCGATTCCCTATAGAGAGCAGCGGGGCTCTGACACCTCCTTCTCCGCACTGTGTGTGGAGACGGAGCTGTCATCCGCCGGCTCAGCAGGGATCGGCGGATCGATCCCCGCAGAGCAGAGCACGGTCCGCAATGGAATGCGGACCGTGTGAAAGAGGCCTAACATTCACAGACATGACTAGGCATGATGGGAATTGTAATTCCTGAACAACTGGAGGGCCATAGTTTGAAGACCCCTGCTCTACAGTCTAGTTAGTATAGGACTTAAGCCCCGTACACACGCACCGATTGTTGGCCGACCGATCGGCCGTCTTTTGTCCAGTGTTGTTTTGTTGGTTGAAATGTGCTCTAGACTGCACACAAATTTTGTCGGCCAACAACTTCAGAAATGATGTCATGTGCTGGTTTACTTTTCGTGTGTTTTTTCTTCTCTGAGCATGCCCAGTCTTGCTCAACTGATTTTTGTTGGCCGAAATCTGTACTGACTGAAGAACAATCGGCCGTTCTGCTGACGGCCAACAAAAATTTTATAGCATGCACACCAGATTTTGTTCAGCCAAAAAGTCGCAGTCGGTTGTCGGAATCATCATACTAACAAGCCGATAATCGGCCGATCGGGCGGCGGCCGAAAATTCACGGCCAACAATCGGTACGTGTGTACGAGGCTTAGGTTTTAGGATAAGATTAGATAGGTTTAGCCTCGACTTTAACTTTAAAGAACCAGAAACTCCTACAGCTGGTCATATAAAACCACAGGCACAAAATTTTATATAATAAATCTAGGGAGACAAACATGTAAAATTGTATTCAAATTGTACATGGAGCTTGCATTTTTTCTTTGGTTTGGTTCTGTGACTTTAAATTATAAGCCTTGCCTCCCTAGGTAAACATTATATACACAGGGTTAATATACTCATCTATATAAAAGTGCAGACATTCTTTTTTTCTTTCTTTAGCTTTTTTTATTAACTCAGTAATTCTGCATTGCAATATACAAATAATATTGAAAGCCCTTGCAATAAAACTTCCATTAAGAGGGGTTCGATAGTAAATGTGCCACAACCTCTTTACCAATGACAGCACTTGTGCATTTTTGTACTGGATGTTTTCACAAAAAAAAAAAAGATTTCAAAGTTTTTAATTTACATATTTCCACAAATTATTTTCTATAAATAAACAATACAAAGCATTTAAAGCATGTACTTCTGACCTTTTTAAAATGTTCTACATTTTCAATTTAAATGTACAAAATGGCTACAGGATGCCCTGATGATTGCAATTTAAAGTCAACAGTATGTTTCACATTTTTTAATAAAGTCACAATTTAAAGATGCAATCTATTCTCTGTTTGCTATCCATTTTCATGATCAGCAAGGCGCTGGTTATTTCTGACCATTTGACCTTACTAGTTGTAAAGCCCGTTTTTACGACTTCTCTACAACATGTGACAAATAAACAAATCATTATGTTACTAATCACTACATCATTATTGTCAAATATTCACATTGTCAGATTTCATTTAGACAACTAATTGATTACATTATTACCACCTAAATAACTTCTAACTTCTCCTGCAGCAAGCTAACCTACATTGGAATTTGGAACTAAAATCCTACTGTAAACAATTGTTAGGTGTGAAGGAGCATTGCATGTTCTCCTGCAAAGCATTTACATGTCAGATAATTCAAATCAGCAAGATAAAGCAAAGTCCAAAAGCAGTGTATTCTGTACCTTATGGAGTTGGCCTTGATAGAAGTTGTGGATACAAAATGGATTCTGATTAGTTGCTATCGATTACAATATTTAATAAATACATTTCCAATTGTCTTATTTTGCTAAGGGCACATACACACCACCAGTGCACTGCAGTAAAGAAAATTGTTGCTCTGCAGTGTCCTGTGCATTGTTTTCTTATTATCTGACTATCTACTGTCTATTTAACCCACTACGTTACTAAACAAAATATGCATTTGTGGTGCTACATCACACCATGTATTTTAACCACTTAAGCCCCGGAGGATTTGGCTGCTAAAGGACCAGGGTTTTTTTTGCGATTTTTTACTGCGTGACTTTAACGGACAATTGCACGGTCGTGCGACGCTGTACCTAAACGAATTTGACGTCCTTTTTTTCCCACAAACAGAGCTTTCTTTTGGTGGTATTTGATCACCTGTGCGATTTTTTGATCACGCGCTATAAACAAAAAAAGAGCGTAAATTTTGCAAAAATAACAATATTTTTCACATTTTTTTATATGAAATTCCCCAAAAAAAAAAGTAAAAATCAAAATTTTGTTTTATGCTACCTATGTTTGGTAAAAAAAATCGCAAAAAGCGTATTTTGATTGGTTTGCGCAAAAGTTATCGCGTTTACTAACAAAGGGAAAGATTTTTGTCATTTTTGGTGTTTTTTTTTTTAACGCGTAATGGCGGCGATCTGCGATTTTTTTTACGGTACTGCGACATTGCGGCGGACAGATCAGACCCTTGACTGACATTTTTGACACTTTTGGGGGTACCAGTGACATTACTGCAGTAATCAGTGCTATACATATGCACTGTTACTGCAAAAATGACACTGGCAGGGAAGGGGTTAACTTTATTGGACAGGGAGGGGTTAAGTGTGTCCTAGGGGCGTGATTCTAACTGTGTAGGGACATTCCTATTGGTGTAAAAGCAAAGATCAACCGTTCTACATAGTAGAACGGACAGATCTTCACTTTTACACAGGGAGAACTGACAGGCAGCTTGTTTACACAAGCTGCTCTGTCTTTCTCCCTTCACAGGAGCGATCGCAGTGTGACTGGCGGACATCGAGTCCGCCGGTCACACGCACTGACTTGTCTGTGAACGAGCCGCGGCGGGCGCGCGCCCGCCCGCGATAGGCTCGCAAGTCAGTGACAGGCGAGTGACGTACCGATACGTCACTCTGCCTGGCCGGGGCTGACCGCCGCAGTATATAGTCGTGCGGCGGTCGGCAACCGGTTAATACTTTTTGTCGCAGCATTTTTTGGTGGAACGATGACCACAACATGTACAAATTTAGGTAAAAATTGACTGCCTAAAAACATCTAAATGGACAGAAGCGTTGGTAGACCCTGGCACCCAGGGAACGTGCCCAAGGCCTTTTAGTCCCAGTTCACACATATGCGATGCGGGAACCCTGCAAATCCACTGTGGGTTCCCTCATCGCATTTAACTTGCAGGCAGTTCATACTGACATATTCGAATCGCTGGGGGTGTCAGTAAAAAGTTAACGACACCCCCAGATCAGTTCGCATATCACAGTGCGAACTGTCAGTTTCGGACATGAATTGGATCGCATAGGTGTGAACACCCATGCGATCCAATTCTGGTGCGGACCCAAAAAAGGGTCCTGTGCGAGTTGTGTCCAAATGTGATACAAATTCAGCCATACAATATGTATGGCTGAATTAGCATCGCACAGACATTGCATGTGATTTACAGAGCAGTGGCTCCGCATCACATGCGATGTCTGTCATCGCACATATGTGAACCGGTGCTTACTGAATGCCCCTGGTTTGTTTGATATATGGAGATGTTAAACATTTTATACTTTTTAAATCTTGTAAATTTAAACTACTTTTCAAATGAAACTACTTTTACAGTTAGGACCCAATCACGCTATGTGCAGTTATCTGAGTTTTTCCTCGTTGGAAAAATCTACCGTATATACTCGAGTATAAGCCGAGTTTTTCAGCACATTTTTGCTGAAAACGTCCCCTTCAGCTTATACTCGAGTCAAAAAAAAAAAAAAAAAAAAGTTCCTGGCCGCTCTGACGTGTTTAAGTGGCGGCGCCCGGCGTATACATGTCACCGCGCATGCGCCGCCACTGCCCGGGACAGGCCGGGAATAGCAGAACATATACCAGCTTTCCCGAGCTGCGGCGGCGCATGCGCAAGGACGTGTCGGCGCCGGGCGGCGCCATTTTTAAAATGAAGGCGCCTCTGGAACAGGTAAGTAAAACACAGCCACACTAGTATGCCCGCAACACCGCATCCTCTTGTACCATGCTTGCCACCCTGAATTCTCCTGTACATGCCAGCCACACTGCATTCTCCTGTACCATGCTTGCCACACTGCATTCTCCTGTACCATGCTTGCCACCCTGAATTCTCCTGTGCCATGCCAGCCACACTCCTGTACCATGCCAGCCACCCTGCATGCTCCTGTACCATGCCAGCCACACTGTATTCTCCTGTACCATGCCAGCCACCCTGCATTCTCCTGTACCATGCCTGCCACCCTGCATTCTCCTGTACCATGCCTGCCACCCTGCATTCTCCTGTACCATGCCAGCCACCCTGCATTCTCCTGTACCATGCCAGCCACCCTGCATTCTCCTGTACCATGCCTGCCACCCTGCATTCTCCTGTACCATGCCTGCCACCCTGCATTCTCCTGTACCATGCCAGCCACCCTGCATTCTCCTGTACCATGTCTGCCACCCTGCATTCTCCTGTACCATGTCTGCCACCCTGCATTCTCCTGTACCATGCCTGTCACCCTGAATTTTCCTGTACCATGCCTGCCACCCTGCATTCTCCTGTACCATGCCCGCCACCCTGCATTCTCACCCTAGGCTTATACTCGAGTCAATCATTTTTCCCATCTTTTTGTGGTAAAAGTAGGGGCCTCGGCTTATACTCGGGTCGGCTTATACTCGAGTATATACGGTAGGTAACTGAAATGGCTCAAAGAAAACAATAGTGTTTCACTGACTGCGTTTCAGAGCTGTGCAATATTTCATAGCATGTTTGCATTATATCACCCCGCTCTAGATGGCCCTACATTTTTAAGTTCAGTCAAAAAAAAAAAAGGGAGCAGTGTGAAACACTGGTACCCGCATATCCTGAGTTATGGTGTCATCATAATGTGATTTTACTGTTTTTAGACCAATTTATTTTTTGTTCCTTTAGTATGATTATATTTGTCTTCGATTTAATCTAAAGTGGTCAACATGTCATCCTACCTGCCCCCACATGTATTGTGGTCAGTTAGAACCCTAGCAACACCTCTGTATATGGAGCAAGAGTAATTGATTCCAATTATCAAGAATTCCATTCAATTATAATGCACGAAGCTGAAGTGCCACGCAGCCAAAAATCTTACAGTTTATTATCAAATTGTTCAAGTGGTCATTTTTATTTGTTGTAGGTCAATGCACTTTGTACACCATTTGTGGCTTCAAATTATCCTGTGTCTATAAATTGTTGAAGATGTTATAATACATTTACCA
The DNA here is from genome assembly GCF_965119305.1 of Pelophylax lessonae. Classification (NCBI taxonomy): domain Eukaryota; kingdom Metazoa; phylum Chordata; class Amphibia; order Anura; family Ranidae; genus Pelophylax; species Pelophylax lessonae. Next base: position 171,183,843 of record NC_138779.1, read on the forward strand.
AGTGTTACTGCAGCTGTATATAAAAAATGGGACATATCTAAATTAAAACAGATGTGTGGAGGAGCCTAACTTTTAAGTGTTTGTTTTAAAACAGGTGGGAGGGAATTAGATAATTAGTACGTTTGGCAGCATTTGTGGGAGAAGCTGTTAGCAATTCACACTATTAATGGGGTGTCAATTGAGATGCTTCCTGTCAGTAAACACCAAGTTATTCCACCAGTCTGTTGTTCCTTCATGATGTTCTATCATTATCATCTCAACAGAGCGAGGCGTTAAAGTCCCTCCTTAACTTTGCACACACTTAAGCTTAAAAATTATATTTTGCTTTTGTTTATTTCTTAGGGGACTAGGTTTCTTTCTTCCTCTGTGGTGGGCCGTTTGCTCTGTCCTTAATGAGGTCACCTTCCACTGTCAGAAAAAATCAGGACACAATTGTTGAGGAGGGTCAGCACAAAGTTATAGGACTGATGTCCTCGAAGTGTCCTTTTAGGAAGCTCCCAACTCCTCCCTGTCCTGTGTCTTTCCTTCTGGGTGGCCTTGGGGGAAATTCATTGGGGGTCTCCCAGTGACATCTGTCCTTCAAACAAACAATTCTGCTCACTCCATCTATGTGTTACCAGAGGGCAGGGAAGGGTTCTCTACCATATTATTGAACTTCAAAAGTACGCTCCATTTTATGTGTTTAAGCCACAGGGCTGATGTTGTGAAAGTATTCTCTTGTTGTTTCACTTTGAATGCCAAAATAATTTAATAAAGTCCTTTCTGTCTGGCTTATTCTGGTAAAGGAAAAATAACAATTCCAATGGCAAATGTCAATAATTATTGCAATATTTCATAGAAGAACTGAACCCATTAATTAAAAGGGTTATTTTGCTCCTAAGCCTAGTATACACAGGCCGAATTGCAGATGGCATTGGCTGGCTCAAAAGAAACTGGTCAACATTTGGCTTTTCCATACTACAGTGGATCTGACAGAAGCCGGCCATTCGGGTGGCTATTCTCGAAGGGCTATGACCTGAAAAAGGTCTGCCGATAAGCTCCTGATCAGTGCTCTCAGCCAATGGCTGACCGGGGGGATCTGGCAGGTGGGGGGTGGCCCCGCACCCCTGTCAGAACACAATAGAACATCAGGGGAGATCGCTGTACTAATGTCAGATAGTTAGTACAGTGGCTCCTCCTGAGCTGTCAGGTTCAGCCCTGGTAGGTTAAACGAAAAAAAAAAAAACGACCATTGTGTACTAGGCTTTAACCACTTGCCGACCGCCGCACGACTATCTACGTCGGCGGTCAGCCCCTACATAGTTACATAGTTACATAGTTAGTGAGGCTGAAAAAAGACACAAGTCCATCCAGTTCAACCTATGTGTGTGTGTTTGCTTTTAACCGTACATTGTATACCCCTGTATGTTGTGGTCTTTAAGGTGTCCATCCAATAGTTTTTTGAAACTATCAATGCTCCCCGCTGATACGACTGCTTGCGGAAGAGAATTCCACATCCTTACCGCTCTTACAGTGAAGAACCCCTTACGCACTTTAAGGTTAAACCGCCTTTCCTCTAGTTTTAGTGAGTGGCCACGTGTCTTATTGTATTCCCTTACTCTAAATAGTTTGTTCCTTATGCTAGGGTCGCCAGTACAGTATTTGTACATTGATATCATATCCCCCCTCAAGCGTCTCTTCTCCAGAGAGAATAGGTTCAGTGCATGTAGTCTTTCCTCATAGCCGATGTCCTCCATTCCCCTAATTATTTTTGTTGCCCTTCTCTGGACTTTCTCCAGTTCCAGCACATCCTTCCTGAGGACCGGTGCCCAGAACTGGACAGCATACTCCAGATGTGGCCGGACCAGAGTCTTGTAGAGTGGAAGAATAATCTCTTTATTTCTGGAGTGAATCCCCTTTTTTATACAACCCAGTATTCTGTTGGCTTTGCTTGCAGCGGCTTGGCATTGCATGCCACTTCCAAGCCTGTTGTCTACCAGTACCCCCAGGTCCCTTTCCATCCTAGACTCACCCAGAGGTTCCCCCCCTAGTGAGTAGCTTGCTTTCTGGTTTCTGGCCCCCAAGTGCATTACTTTACATTTTTCTACATTAAATCTCATCTGCCATGTAGTTGCCCACCCCGTTATTTTGTTCAGGTCTGCTTGCAAGATTTCCACATCCTGCATAGAAGATATTGGCATGCCTAATTTAGTATCATCTGCAAATACTGAGATTGTACTAGATATCCCCTCCTCTAGATCATTTATGAATAAATTAAACAGGATTGGTCCCAGGACAGAACCCTGGGGGACCCCACTTTCCACACCCGCCCAATCCGAGTACTCCCCATTAATCACCACCCTCTGTACTCTCCCCTGGAGCCAGTTCTCTATCCAGGTACTCACCTTATGGTCCATACCTACCTTCCTTAGTTTGTACAGTAAGCGTTTGTGGGGAACGGTGTCAAAGGCCTTTGCAAAGTCCAGATACACCACATCCACAGGCTTACCTTTATCTAAGTGGCAGCTCACTTCATCGTAGAAGGTTAATAGATTGGTTTGGCATGAACGATTTTTCATGAATCCATGCTGATTACTACTTATAATACCGTTTTCATTACTAAAGTCTTGTATGTGGTCCCTTATCATCCCCTCCAAAATTTTGCAGACTACAGATGTTAGGCTGACCGGCCTATAGTTACCCGGGATATATCTCGGCCCCTTTTTAAATATTGGTACCACGTTGGCTTTTTTCCAATCAGCTGGCACCATACCCGTCTGTAAACTATCCTTAAAGATCAAGAATAATGGTCTGGCAATCACCTGACTGAGCTCATTTAGAACCCTTGGGTGCAAGCCATCCGGTCCCGGGGATTTATTTATGTTAAGTTTCTCTAGTTTAGCTCTAAGTCTATCCTCTGTTAGCCATGGCGGCACTTCCTGAGGTGTATTATTTAGTTCGGCCTTACAAGCGGGGTTCGTGTAGCCCCCCGATTCCTTTGTGAAGACTGAAGAAAAGAAATTATTTAACACTTCCGCCTTTTCTCTGTCCTCAGTGGCCATTTTTCCTTTATCATCTTTTATGGGGCCAATGTGTTCTGGCCTCGCTTTCTTACTGTTTATATACTTAAAGAATTTCTTGGGGTTCTTTTTACTCTCCTCCGCTATATGTCTCTCGTGTTCTATTTTAGCCGCCCTGATTTCATCTTTACATTTCTTATTACACTCTTTGTAATGCTTAAATGCTGCCAATGACCCCTCAGTCTTGTATTTTTTGAAGGCCTTTTCTTTAGCTCTAATATACATTTTTATGTTGGAGTTTAGCCACCCAGGGTTTAGTTTTGCTCTTTTAAATTTATTTCCCTGTGGAATGCACTGGTCCACCCCCTTGTTAAGTATGCTCTTGAAGCACTCCCATTTTTCCTCCGTGTTCTTTGTTCCCAGGGTTCTATCCCAATTGATATTTTCTAGCAGCGAGCGCAGTTTAGGGAAATTGGCTCTTTTGAAATTCAGTGTCCTTATATTACCCTTGTGTTTCCTATTACTGTAATTAATACTGAAACCAATTGACCTATGGTCACTGTTCCCTAAGTTGTCCCGTATTTCTATATCCGTGAGCAGGTCTGTATTGTTGGTAATCAGTAGGTCAAGTACCGCATTGTTTCTTGTCGGTGCATTCACCATCTGACCCATGAAATTGTCCTGCAAAACATTTAGGAACTGCCGAGCCTTGGCTGAATGCGCGGTTCCTTCTGCCCAGTCTATATCAGGATAATTAAAGTCCCCCATTATAATGACATTTCCCATCCTTGCTGCCAATCCTATCTGTAACATGAGGTCCACCTCACCCTCCTCCCTCTGGTTTGGGGGCCTATAGCATACGCCCAATATTACCTTCCCCACCGTGCCTTTCCTTTGAAGCTCTACCCATAGGGATTCTGCTTCGTCCATAGCTCCATTATTAATATCATCCCTCATATTTACCTGTATACTGTTCTTAATATACAAACATACCCCTCCCCCTTTTTTACCCTCTCTATCTCTGCGATAAAGGGAATACCCCTGAATGGACGCCATCCAGTCATGAGAGCTGTCAAACCAAGTCTCAGTTATCCCCACAAAATCTAAGTCCTCCTCAAACATCAGCAGCTCCAGCTCTCCCATCTTGTTGGCCAGGCTTCTGGCATTGGTATATAAGCCTCGTAATTTTGATGTTTTTAGGCTGCTCTCTTGATTTTTCCCCGTACCCACCCTGGGTATAGGGGCTCCGAACACCCTACCGCTAATGCCCCCATTTCTGCCCTCTGAAACTTGCTTTCCACTGGCTAATTCTACATCTGTACCCTCCCCCCCATTCCCTAGTTTAAAAGCCCCTCTAACTTTTTGGCCATCCTCTCACCCAGTACGGCTGCACCCACCCCATTTAGGTGCAATCCGTCCCTACCAAAGAGCCGGTGACCGACTGAGAAGTCGGCCCAGTTCTCCAGGAACCCGAAACCCTCCTTACTACACCAGCTCCTCAGCCACTCGTTAACTTCCCTAATCTCCCGCTGCCTCTCTGGTGTGGCTCGAGGTACCGGTAGTATTTCGGAAAATACTACCTTGGAGGTCCTAGTCCTCAACTTAGCGCCTAAGTCCCTGAAATCGTTTAGGACTCTCCGTCTTCCTCTGCCTATGTCATTGGTACCCACGTGTACCATGACAGCTGGGTCTTCCCCAGCCCCACCCAATAATCTGTAGGGCTACGTTGCTTGCTTGTGAGGGTCTAGGGAGCGAGCGCGCGCCCCCGGGGGCGCGCTCCCGCTCCCGCGTGGTCACGGACCCCCCCGCGCGTGTGATCAGCGGACCCGATGTCCGCCGGTCACTCGGCGATCGGCGGGGGAGAGGGAGAATGTCAGGCAGCTTGTGTAAACAAACTGCCTGTCATTCTCCTCGCTGCAAAGACACTGATAAAACGGATCTGGTATGTAGATCCGTTGATCAGTGTCCTTACAGCTAGAGCCACAGCCAATCACAGTAGAAACCACGCCCCTAGGGACACACACAGCCCCTCCCTTCCAAATAAAGTTAACCCCTTCACTACCAGTGTATTTTTACAGTAACAGTGCATATGTATAGCACTGATTACTGTAGAAATGTCACTGGTAACCCCAAAAGTGTCAAAAATGTCAGTCAAGGGTCCGATCTGTCCGCCGCAATGTCGCAGTACCGCAAAAAAAATCGCAGATCACCGCCATTACGCGTTAAAAAAAAAAACAACAAAAATGACAAAAATCTTTCCCTTTGTTAGTAAACGCGATAACTTTTGCGCAAACCAATCAAAATACGCTTTTTGCGATTTTTTTTACCAAACATAGGTAGCATAAAACAAATTGGCCGAAAATTTTTAAAAATTTTGATTTTTACATTTTTTTTGGGGGGAATTTCATATAAAAAAATGTGAAAAATATTGCTATTTTTGCAAAATTGACGCTCTTTTTTTGTTTATAGCGCGTGATCAAAAAATCGCACAGGTGATCAAATACCACCAAAAGAAAGCTCTGTTTGTGGGAAAAAAAGGACGTCAAATTCGTTTAGGTACAGCGTCGCACGACGGCGCAATTGTGCGTTAAATTCACGCAGTGCCGAATCGCAAAATACCCCCTGGTCGGAATGGGGGTAAAATCTTCCGGGGCTTAAGTGGTTAAAAAAAACTGTATGCAGTCCATAAAAATAAGTTGCTCTTTTTTAACTGCTGTCTTACACAATGCAGCAGCTTCACTCTTCAGTATTCCATTGGCCCCCAATACTGTTCTATTCAACAGTGTTGCTCAGGAAGTGTTACTATATCCTACATGCAGAGTATTTTAACCCTTGAGCACTTAGCAGCTAAAAAGTAAGAGTTGCATATTTGTTTTTATATGGGGATCCTGACTGTATTCTAGTTAGGGCTCATTCACCACATCATGTTGCATGCGTTTGTGTGCTGCATTGTCGTCCATTGTAAATGCCCCCTCACGTACCTCTAAAACGCACATGTGCTGCAACACTTGCCCGTGCAGCACAAAGCAAGGTGTTCTGTGAATTGCCTGCCTGATTCCTGATTCTGAGCTTGGCTCACTCTTACAGATTCTGCCTTCTCTGACCATCCGTGTATGACCCTGGCCTGCCCTCCTGACCACCCTCTTGTCCCCACATCTGGCTCCTGTGCTCTGACCTCTGCTCTGCCCTGACTATGCTCTTGCCATCTAATCTGCTTGATCCTCTGTGTATGATCCCAGCTCCAATCCTGACTACTCGGCCTCAGTTCTGCCCTGCCCACCTGACCTTCTACCTGCCATGGATACTACCTACCTACCTCCTGCTGCTGTTTCGGGCCTGCCTCACCTCTTTGGGTTCTAATACTACAAATTACTACCTGCTCGCGCTGCCCAGCAACCCTCCAGCCAGACATCACCATGAGCAATTTTCAGCAGGCAACCCGTGCTTCTGTAATGCTCCGGCGTTTGTTTCGTGAACTGGATTTGCAGCTGCAGAATTTCCACTCAGTAGTCGTGTAGAGATGTGTTGAATTACCATATCCAACTCTCCAGACTCATCATTGTGGCCCAGCCTGCCTCACCATGCAAATATACAGACACTCAGAGAAGATGTTCCTGGAGTGATAGGTTGTATACGATAGTATAAAGGTGATGTGCTGAAAGGACAGGCGTGAGTAGTGATAGCAATGATAGGCACTCAATAGTAATGTTCTGGAGTGTTAGCAGATGGTGATAGATAGTATGCAGATAGGTTAGCAATCATGTACAATAACAGGTGGTAGGGGACAGCAGATGAAGTGTACAGGAATTGCTAACTCAGTGCAAGGATATAGATGGTAGTAGACTCAAGAGCTAGCAATCTATGTAACAGTGCAGATAATAGAAATAGTAATGCATAGATAGCAACAGTCTTTAGTATGCAAGAGTAGATAGTGTAAGTTGATAGGAAGGAATCCCCTGTGGGGTACTTATCACTAGTTGGTTTAGAGAGATGAGGGGTCCGGTAATGAGATAAGGATCAGGTAGCGAGATACAGGATCAGTAGCGAGATACAGGAAATAGCTGGAGGCTTCGGCAGCGTCAGACAAGGCTGTGTAACAAGCGGTAGGATCAGGTAGCGAGATACAAGATCAGAAGGTGAGATACAGGAACAGGTAGCGAGATACAGGATCAAGTAGCATCAGGTATAGCTGCATACAGGTGGCTTGCACGAACACCTTGTGAGTGAAAGCCGGCGATTGAAATAGCCGCTCAGAGCGGCGCCTAGTGATGACGTCATGTGAGAGTTAAAGGGACAGCAGCTATATGCGGAAGAAATGGGCTGGAAGGGTACCGAAGGTACCAGAATCTTACAGCTTCTTTGAGCTCTGCTATCCCTGTCCTCACCTCCAGGGGTGCTCAAAACCAGTGGCGTAGCATGGGTTGTCAGCACCCGGGGCAATTGTTTGTTATGAAAATACTGATGTAATTAAAGTAAAATGTATCTAAATACAAATTTGAATGACCAGCGTGCCCCCTTTCAATGCAGAGATACCAGCGTGCCCCCTTTCAATGCAGAATGACCAGCGTGACCCCTTTCAATGCAGAGAGAACAGCGTGCCTCCTTTCATTGCAGAGAGACCAGTGTGCCCCCTTTCAATACAGAGAGACCAGCGTGCCCCCATTAAATGCAGAGAGACCAGCGTACCCTCTTTCAATGCAGAGTGACCAGCGTGCCCCCTTTCAATGCAGACAGACCAGCGGACCCGCTTCCTAATTGGCCAGGAGAAGGATCCGTGTGACAATAGCGAATTTTCATTTGCTATTGTCACACAATGGGTGCTCTGCGCCCCGGGTCCACCCTTTTTTGAAGCCTATTAGAGCCTCTGGCTCTAATTAGGTAATTAGAAAAAAAAAACCCACTCTGAGACAGCGCCAGGCTGCTGACTCACTCGCTGATAAACTGACTGAGCAGTGAGGAGAGGCGGCATAGGCGGGGCTTGGCTTGCAACGCCAACCCACCCTATACCAATGGACAGGTGAGGCACAGTCCAGCCCCGCCCTGACCCGCCATTTTGAGCCATAGGGCGGCCGCGCTGGACATCTCCCAGCCTAAAGATGGAGGCAGCCGCAGACAGTGTGTGAACTGTGTATGTCAGAGTCAGACAGACAGAGTGACACTGCGGATGCGCCCCCCCCAGATGTTGCGCCCGGTGTCCCCCCCTGCACTCCCATGCTACGCCACTGCTCAAAACTTAGCCACAAGGGAATCCCTCAGCTACGTGACTGGGTGGAGGATAATGTGGCAGTCTGTACATAGGTGCTATGGAGTGGAGAGGAGGAAAAGCTCGGAGGGAAAGTGAGGAGCAGTGAGGAAGAATTCTGATGATGGTTAGGGGCAAGGGCAGAGAAGAGCATGAAAAAGTTGTCCAAATCTATCTGGCTGCATTGCCGCACAGGTATTAGCTGCTACTAACCCCAATGCCAATATACAGAGCTCTGCAGTGAGGGCTTTGTTTATTGTGTCTGCTGCCAACAGTACCATGACTCTTTTCCTTCCTTGTTTCTCAGATGCTGCATTCCCCTCATCCTCCCAAGCATTCCCATGGTGCATTCCAGTGAGAAGGGGGAAAGTCTAACAAGGCTCTGTTACGGGTCCTTACCTGCGCGTTGTTTCGTGTAATAGCCAGTGGGGGCATGCGCATGCCATCAATGGCAGGCGCTGATTGGCCAAAGGGGGAGCCAATCAGCGGGCCTGCCGGCCACCCGTGATCGCTCCCTATAGAGCCAGAATGGCGGTCAGCCTTTGTAAACAAGGCAGACCGCTGTTCTGTCACAGATGAACACAGGGATCCTGTGTTCCTGCTCTACAGGTTCATCTAGTGAGTCCATCCCCCACACAGTTAGCAAGCACCCCCTAGGGACACACTTAATCCTTTGATCACCCCTGATGTTAACCCCTTCCCTGCCAGTGTCAGTATAGTGCATATTTTTAGCACTGATTACTGTAGTAATGTCACTGGTCTCCTCAAAAGTGTCAGTTAGGTGTCCGACCTGTCCGCGGCAATGATGCAGTCCCACCAAAAATCTCTTATCGCCGCCATTACTAGTAAAAAAATAGAATAAATAAAAATGCAAAAAATCGATCCCTTAGTTTGTGGACACGATATTTTTTTTTTTTTTTTTTACCAAAAATAAGTGACAAAATACATATTAGCCTAAAATGATGAAAAAAAAATAGATTTTTTTTATTTCCTTTTATTGGCTGTGTATTATAGCAGAAAGTAAAAAATATTGTTTTTTTTTGTTTGTTTTTGTTTTTTCAGAATTGTCGCTGTTTTTTTGTTTATAGCGCAAAAAATAAAAAAATGCAGAGATGATCAAATACCACCAAAAGAAAGCTCTATTTGTGGGACAAAAAGTACATTCATTTTATTCGGGCACAGCATTGCATGATTGCGCAATTGTCAGTTAAAGTAACACAGTGCCGTATCACAAAAAATGGCCTGGTCATTAAGAGGGTAAAACCTTCCGGTCCAGAAGTGGTTACACCCTGACTACTACCTTTTTCTTGCCATCATCAATCCAATTAGAGATGTAGACAACTATGTACAAAAGCTGTAACTGCGGGAGGAGACCTATTTTATGGTCCGAGCTTCCAAGGCCCCTCTATCTCATCAAAACATGCACCTTCTATATTCTACTCATGTGTTTTTTATGAGGCTGGCAGGTTAAAGGGGCTATGCCCTTGTCTTATTCATAAAGGGGTCAGAGATAAGAATTCCCTGGGTCAATATATCAAACCCCACAATGCCTCTGGAGAGTGCAAAAGGTCACACAGAATAATACAATGGAGAATCTAGCATGCTGATTTGTGGATAGCAGTACTATGCCATAGTTAGTGTGGTCACAAAGGGTAATGATTGGCTTTTTTGCTTATTATTCCATAGTGCATTGGTTCAATTCATAACAAAGAGTCACTAAATTAGTAGGAAGGTAATGCCAAGGTCAATTCTCTGAAGACTGGAAAGATTGCGGAGGATGCTTTAAAAACACACCATAAATCATGTTTTCCACCAACTGCTAAATATCTGGATTACAAAACACATTGGATTCATTCAGAATGACAGTTCATATGTTTTGTCCTCGACTCCATTTTTAAAACAAAGAAAAGTGGTTTCCCCTGGGGTGGGACTTTAAAGGCACATAACAAAATTGTTTGTGGACAACAAATATATGTTAAAAAGCTGAAATTTTATTTATACAAAAAATGTACGAGAAAGTGGCTTCACATTAAAAAGGTAAGCAAGCATAATAGTGTGCAAAGTATCAGACTCAACCATCCAATCCAAGAGCAGATGCCCGACGTGTTTCGAGGTCACATCCTCTTCATCAGGGTTGGCTCTGGATGGTTTTCTGTAAGTATTAAGAAAATATGTATAATAACAATATTCCATCTTATTTTTCTCCATATTTAAGCAATACAGTGATAATTGATACAACAAACGATCCTTCATGATCATTTGTTGTATCATATTATCACTGTATTGCTTAAATATGGAGAAAAGCAAGATGGAATATTGTTATTATACATATTTTCTTAATACTTACAGAAAACCATCCAGAGCCACCCCTGATGAAGAGGCTGTGACCTTGAAACGCGTCGGGCATCTGCTCTTGGATTGGATGGTTGAGTCTGATACTTTGCACCCTATTATGCTTGCTTACCTTTTTAATGTGAAGCCACTTTGTCGTACATTTTTGTATATCGTGTTTAAATAAAATTTCAGCTTTTTAACATACATTTGTTGTCCACAAACAATTTTGTTATGTGCCTTTAAAGTCCCACCCCAGGGGAAACATCTTTTCTTTGATTTACCTAACAGGGATGTGGCACACAACTTAGAGGACGTTCAACAGGAGCATACATTATTTTTAAAAACTCTATTCCATTCAAAGATGATATTTCAGTTTTGTTAGGTTGAAAGCTGAAGGACATGCACTTTAGAGGCAAGATGTCTCTACCACAGTCCTCAGATATCACATATAGTATGTCACGACTGTTTTAACTAAGCCAAATAATAGTTTTCAAAACTAATATATAGAATAGGTATGTAATAGTAGCACAGAGCAAAAATTCACTAGCACAAGCTACTAGAGGGAAATCTCATTGTTAGGGTCCTTATAAGATAAAATAAAAACACATGAGATGGCAATCACTGAAATTGTTCTTGGGTAAATAACGGAAAATTGTTATCAATACTTACAATACGTAATTTTTCTTCCCTACTCCGTCCTCCTGTAAGCACACTTTGGGTTAACTCCTCTTATTAACCCTCAGGATCCCCTTCTTTCAGCTTTATAAAATCAAGTCCTCCCCTCCCCCTCTTGTTCTATTGTATAGGGGCAACAGGTCACTTAGGGAGGGAAGAAAAACTGTGCTGACGGGAGGACAGATCAGGAAAGGAAAATGACAGTGAGTATTAATAACAATTTTCTGTTTTCCTGATCGTCCTCCTGTCAGCACACTTTGGGATATTACCATATTCAATATAGGGTGGAATAGGAAAGACAAATTAGCCAGATTCAATTCTTCACCACATTTTAAGTAACTTAACAAAGAAGCAGATACCATTCCAAATCTAATTTATAGTGACAGCCAACAGTCTTGCAGGAACTCCAGCTAGCGGTCCTGCAAATATCTTCAACTAGTACTTTTGCCACGGATGCCCATGAGGCTGCCATCCATCTAGTCGAGTGAGCTCTTATACTCTGTGGAGGAGCAAGGCCCTGTTGTTTGTAAGCTAAGGAAATAACCTTCGTGATACAGATAGCCAGGACTCCTGATGACCCTGCCTCCCCTTTTCTGCCTCCCCTTGACATTAGACTGACCATGTTCAGTGGTCTAAGATCTAGATGGTTCGTCTGCTCTGGTGTCTGTGTGAAATAGGGTAGCAAACCGCCTCCCAGTCTACGTGAAATTTTGAGATTACCTTAGTGGTCAAGGTTGATGAGGGACGCAGGATCACCCTATCTAGATAAATGATTCAAAATGGCTCTCTGCTGGATAGGGCAGCCAACTCTGACACCCTTCTTGCTGTTGTCAATGCTGTAAGAAAGACTAATTTTATTGTTAAAAACAAGAGTGGACATGACTCAGCAGGTCCAAATGGGGGCTGCAATAGAGCTTTTAGTACCGTGCCTAAGTCCCAAATTGGAAATAAGTTATTTCCTTCTTTCCTGGAGGCTGCATTCTTATTGCTGTCTTAAGGAATTGTTTTAATAAAGGCTAATTTGCCCACCTATGTCCAGTTGAGGAAGACATAGCTGACACCTGAACTTTAACTGAGTTACTGTATATGCTAAGCCCACATTAGGCGCTGTCTGCAGGAAATTCAAGACATTTGCAGTACTCTGAGTTAGCGGGGAGAAATTATGTTGTGAGGCGAAGTCCACAAATCTTCGAGTATGTAACATTTGTCCTAGCCTTCCTTGCACTTAGTAGTGTAGAAATTACCCCATCTGAGAGACCTTGCAAATGAAATCTGGCTGATTCAACCGCCAAGCCATCAGCTGTAATTTCCCTGGATTGAGGTGAATCCACTGCTCCTGCAGTAGTAAATCCCTCTTGCTGATGCCCCCTGTAGGAGTAGAGGAAACCACAGCCTCTAGGGCCAGAATGGTAGAATTAAGCTGTGTGGACTTCTTCCTTTGCAATCTTCAGCATGGACCTCATGATTAGTGGGACTGGAGGAAATATACACCAGGGGAAACCACCATGGGATTGAGAAGGCGTCCTGCGCTTCCACCTGGTTGCATCTGAACCTTGTCATGAAAATTGGCACTAGCGCATTCTCTGGTGTTGCCATCAGGTCTATGCTGGGTGTCAATTATACAAAAATGAGAAACTGGTGGGACTTTAAAGGTGCTGAACCTCCTCTCTCTATATAATTAGCAGTAGACATTCATTGATTAAAAAATCTTTATTAAACACTTTTAAAAGCTATATGACTGGGGGGTTTCTATATTTCCCTTAAAAACATCAGAAACATATAGTAACACATCATAATAGTAAACCTAAAGCACCCCGAAGATAGACATCCCTCCTTATGCATTTATACAATTATACTTTGGATATTAGTGTAAGACAACTTCATATATGTATTCATATCACAAAAGTAGAGGGTGACTCTTCTGACGCCTTTCGCCTTTGTTGGCTTTTCAAGAGTTTGGAGGGGTGCAGTAGTAATAGGTTAAAAAATAGATTGTATTTCAGGAGAATCCAACAGAGAGACTTCTCACTTGTGGCCAAACACCAACCGGAGCAGGACATATGGGCTGAACGGGCCAGAAGACTTCCCCGTGGGGGGCCGCCAGACAGCACCCCAAAGAAGGGGGGAGAAAGAATAGGGATGCCACCACTCCCACTGTCACTCAAGATGTATTTGATATACTAGTCTAGATCAGTGTTTCCCAACCTTTTTCCAGTCAGACACCCTTGAAAAGTATTTTCAGTCTTGAGGCACCCCTGTCCAAGGTTCAGTTTACGTTCCTGTATGTCGCGGAACACGTGCAAAATCACGCTCGTTCCTGACACACAGGCAAATGCTCTGCTCTTTAGGAGTGCCAATAATTTTTTTTTTTTTTCAAAAAAATTTTTTATTAGTTTTTGTACAACAGGTACAGAGAATTGCATTCAACATTTGCACAACATATAAACAACAATAGGTAAGTGTCGTAGGATTACATTTAGAGAAAGGTAAAACAATCAATTATCATTCCAAACAATCCAGGGTTCCCAATGTTTATTATGCATGTGAAGAGAATGGGAACGTAGTGTCAATGAATTTTCATATTCAAAACTAAGTTTAAGGGATGAGATTACCTCGGAGAGATTAGGTGCTTCTGTGCACTTCCACCGTCTAGTGATAGTAGCTCTAGCTGCCAGTTAGACGTGAGCTGCCACCCACCTAGTATTGACCGGCAAGAGGTCTATACCTAGAGTTAAAAGGGCCAGGGCCGGAGTTGGTTTGGTTGTTACCCCCGTTAATGTGGAGATGAGGCCAAAAACCTGATTCCAGAAACTAGTTAAGCTTTTACAAGACCATAGAATATGGTAAAGATTATCCACTTAGCCACATGCACGCCAGCAAAGGGGTGAATGAGAAGTGTAGAACTTAGAAAGTCGGTAGGGGGTAAAATACCAGCGAGAAAGGACTTTTTGCGAAAGTTCCCAATGGTTTATGCACCTCGATACTCCATAAGAGTATCAAAATGCTTGTGTCCACTGGTATTGTGAGTACGTCCCCTGAAGATCACCTTCCCACTTGAGCATGGGGTTAGTCTTATGGAATGTAATTTTGGAATTGAGAATGTTGTAGAAAAGGGTGATGCCTTTTGTCGATCGTTGTAGAGAGGTAAAGAATTGGAAGACCGTTTGAGGTGTAGTAATTTTAGGTGGAGGATAGCGAGTAAGAAAGGTAGATATGCGAGTGCAGGAGTATAGCTCCGTTTGTGGAATTTGGTAGTTTTGTCTGAGGGATGTGAAGGTTTTTAGTTGCGTACCATCAAATAAATCATCAATCCAGTGAATGTCGTGATCCTGCCATTTTTGTGTAGATAGGTATGGGATATTAGTGTCCAGTACTTGTATAGGTATACGGAATTTGTGGTGTGCAGTCTCCTTGGTCATATGTTTGGTGTGCCAATAATTTTTAATGGTACCCCACACATTGAAAAATATAGGGTGCTTTTGGTGCGGCATAATTAAAAAAAAAAGGGTAGGGACTTCTTTCCCTGCATTTCTGTGGGTAGGGAAGCCTATTGAAATGAATGGGTTGCCCTGCATGCAGCCATGCAGATGTGAACCAAGAGCTTGTTCACATGTCAGGTTGGAGGGGTGGTAAAACCACATGGTTACACTGCTGTATTTAGGCCTAGGCCGACAAGGCCTAGGCCTAGGGCAGCACTTTGTGGGGGGCGGCAAAAAAGACGCCCCCCGCATGAAAAGAAACCCCCGATCTGCCACTAAAACCTAAAAAAAAAAAATGGCCGCGGCCGGCCCGACATGTGCACTGCGCATGCGCCGCTCGGAAAGCCGAACACGCTCGGCTATTTCCGGGTAGGCGGTGCATGCGTGGTGACGTAATGGCGCCGGGCGGCGCCATTTTTAAATGGAAGGCGCCTCAAGGTAAGTGAGACTCCTCCACAGCAGGTGCTGCGGGCAAGGTACAGGAGATTCTCCTGTACCATGGCATGCCCGCAGCACTGAATCTCGTGTACCATGCTGCCTACACAGCCCTGCATTGAGTGTACCATGCTGCCCACACAGCCCTGCATCGAGTGTACCATGCTGCTCACACAGCCCTGCATCGAGTGTACCATGCTGCTCACACAGCCCTGCATCGAGTGTACCATGCTGCCCACACAGCCCTGCATTGAGTGTACCATGCTGCTCACACAGCCCTGCATCGAGTGTACCATGCTGCTCACACAGCCCTGCATCGAGTGTACCATGCTGCTCACACAGCCCTGCATCGAGTGTACCATGCTGCTCACACAGCCCTGCATCGAGTGTACCATGCTGCCCACAGCCCTGCATCGAGTGTACCATGCTGCCCACAGCCCTGCATCGAGTGTACCATGCCCGCAGCACCGTATCTCCTGTACCATGCCCACAACCCCTGCATCTCCTATACCATGTCTGCAGCCCCTGCACTATGCCCACAACCCCTGCATCTCCTATACCATGTCTGCAGCCCCTGCACTATGCCCACAACCCCTGCATTTCCTATACCATGTCTGCAGCCCCTGCATCTCCTGTACCATGTATGCAGCCCCTGCACTATGCCTGCATCTCCTGTACCATGTCCGCAGCCCCTGCACCATGCCCGCAACCCCTGCAGCCCCTGCACCATGCCCACAACCCCCGCAGCCCCTGCAGCTCCTGTACCATGCCTGCAGCCTTGGAAGATTTTCACCCCTAATGACCAGGCCATTTTTTTGTGATTCGGGACTCCATTACTTTAAAGGACAATTGCACGGTCCTGCGACGCTGTACCCTAGAAAAATGAATGTCCTTTTTTCCCACAAATAGAGCTTTCTTTTGGTGGTATTTGAGCACCTGTGTGGTTTTTATTTATTGCGTTATAAACAAAAAAACAGCAACAATTTGGAGAAAAAAATATTGATTTTTCACATTCTGCTATATAACCTTCCCACTAAAAAATTTAAAAATCAATTTTTTTCATTCTTTTAGGCCAATTTGTATTCTGCTACATATTTTTTGTTAAAAAAAAAAACAAAATAAGCGTATATTGGTTGCTTTGCGCAAAAGTTATCGTGTCTACAAACTAGGGGAAAGATTTATGTTGTATTTATTTTTTTACTAGCAATAGCAGTGATCTGCGATTTTTAGCGGGACTGCAACATTGCGGCGGGCAGATCGGACCCCTAACTGACATTTTTGACACTTTTGGGGGTACCAGTGACATTACTACAATAATCAGTGCTAAAAATATGCACTGTTACTGTAATAATGACACTGGCAGGGAAGGGGTTAACCTGGGGGTGATCAAAGGGTTAAGTGTGAGCCTAGGGGGTGTTTTCTAACTGTATGGGGGAGGGGCTTGTGAAATTAACATACATAGTTACATAGTAGGTGAGGTTGAATAAAGACAATAGTCCATCCAGTTCAACCTGTGTAGGTGTGTGTGACTGTAATCATCTAACATAGCCCTTAATCTCCTGATCCTTGAGATGTAAGTCTAAGAGTCTTTTGAAAGACACCATACTACCCGCAGAAACCACCTCTTGTGGTAGACAATTCCACAATCTTGTAGCCCTAACAGTAAAGAACCCTCCTCGTTGCCTGAGGTTAAAACGCTTCTCCTCTAATCGCATTGTATGTCCTCGAGTCCTCATGCAATTCCTTCGAATAAACAGCTTTTTTTCTAAGCTGAGATCCCCATTAAGATATTTATAAATTGCTATCATGTCCCCTCTCAGATGTCTCTTCTCCAGGGAAAATAAATTGAGCGATTGCAGCCGCTCTTCATAGTTAAGGTCCTCCAACCCCCTAATCAGTTTAGTTGCCCTTCTCTGGACTTTCTCCAGCTTCAACACATCCCTCCTGAGGACTGGCGACCAGAACTGGACAGAATATTACAGATGCGGTCGGACCAGAGTTTTATAAAGTGGAAGGATTATAGTCTTATCTCTGGAATACATCCCTTTCTTTATGCATGCTAATATTCTGTTGGCTTTGGAAGCTGCCGCTTGACATTGCATGCTGTTGCCCAATCTATCATCAACCAAGACTCCCAGATCTTTCTCCATTTTTGATTCCCCCAAGGGTTCCCCTCCTAACGTGTATTGTGTTTTTATGTTTTTAGTCCCCAAGTGCAAAACCTTACACTTCTCCACGTTAAACCTCATTTGCCATGTCGTTGCCCACTCCGTAATTTTGTCCAGGTCATTCTGTAGGATATCTGCTTCATGCTGTGCAGTTATTGCCCTGGCCAATTTTGTGTCATCTGCAAAAACTGATAACGAACTACTGATCCCGTCCTCAATGCTGTTTATGAATAAATTGAACAAGGTTGGTCCCAGGACTGAGCCCTGGGGGACCCGCTTACTACCTCAGACCAGTCTGAGTATGCGCTGTTTATTACCACCCTTTGGACACGGCCTTTTAGCCAGTTCCGTATCCAAGAGCAAACCCTGCTGTCGATACCTGCAGACCTTATTTTATAAATTAAGCGCTTGTGGGGAACTGTATCAAACGCCTTAGCGAAATCCAAGTACACCACATCCACTGGTCTGCCCCTATCTAGCTCACAGCTCACCTCCTCGTAGAATGCTAAGAGATTGGTTTGACAAGAACGCCCATTTGTAAACCCATGCTGGTTACTACTGATGATGTTGTTGTCTTTAGCATATTCTACGATATAGTCCCTTATCATCCCCTCCAAAAGTTTACATATTATTGATGTCAAGCTGACAGGCCTATAATTTCCCAGGATATGCCTCTGGCCCTTTTTGAATATCGGAATCACGTTAGCCTTCCTCCAATCCCCTGGTACATCTCCTGTCCTAATACTGTCAGCAAAGATCAGGAACAGTGGTCTAGATATAACCTTACTGAGTTCCTTGAGAACTCTCGGATGTACGCCATCCGGGCCTGGTGATTTGTTAGTGCTAAGTTTATCCAGTCTTTCCCTGATTTCACCCTCTGTTAGCCATAGTGGCAAGTCCTGTGTATTACTACTAACCATACAAAGAAATGTTGCTCATGCTGTATAGTCCCCAAGGTGCCACATCCCCAAAATGGAAATCACAACCAGAAAAGGTTCCCCTTGGGTGGGACTTTTAAGGCACCAAATTTAGACGACAAATAAAGTAAGTAAAATGTAAAAAACTTTATTATCTTATACAAAAGAATAAAAACAATAGGCAAGCTGTAAAATACTCCACATGAACCAGTGCAACTTGGACCACTGAACCCCCGGGTTTGACCCGACGCGTTTCGGAGTATGAATTAACTCCTTCCTCAGGGGTGCCCTTGGAGGGTGGTCTGTAGATAATTATCATAAAACAATTAATTATCACATATTGCAAAAAACATACAATGCATTGAGGGTTAACATGTGTAATCTACTTACATAGTTCACTGTAATGGGAGGTATAGATAGCCTGCCTCAGAGTTAAAAGCAAAGGGTGAGCATGCCAACGTTGTCCACTAGGGGTGCCTTCTGGTTATCCTAGAGAGTCTAGGGGTCTTGGATGAACTCCCGGATCCAGGTGGTCAGCAACTGTCCGCTAGCTAGTCTCGGTCAGAGGCTAGATGGGAGCAGCTGGAACCTATTCACAGCAGTTCTGCTGAACAAAAATTCGAGCAATTAACCAAAATGTATGCTCAAACAGAAATAGAAAAATATGTATCAAAAAGTGCCCAAACATCGCTCAAAAACGTCCATGAAAGCAGACAGCCATCAGTGTTATAAGGTACATGGAGAACATAATGTAAGGGAATAAATGCTAGACTGTAAAGTCAAACGCATATAAAAAAATCCCATATAATCAAAAAACTTGCAACATTGTCACAATGGAGCAGAGTGTCTTATTTGTAAAGACATTACAATGTATCTGCTTGGTACAGGTAACTAGAGGCTGTCATCATGGATAGAGCTGGGCAGAGTAATGTTGAAGAGCAGGCTAAATTTCTTACCTATAGCCAGAGCGGTTCAAATATCCCCGATGGATGTTGGAGCATGAAAGATCCTGCGTGTCCGGCGAGGGAGCAAGCAGCTCTCATGCCGGACAGGCAGGACTTCAAAGGCAGCGCCGTCAGCTGAAACGACCATCAGCTGGATGACGCCGCTTGCTCAGCTGATTGCCGATAAGGTTCCCTGAAACGCAGCCGCCGCACACGCCCCCAACCGGAAGTGATCCGGCGGGAGTGCGGACGGCCGATGCGTTCCACCGGCACGGGATACGCTCTGTCTGCGTGGAACGCAAACAGAGTGTAATGAGCATGCGTCACCAATCTCAGCTAGAGATCGGGATGGAAGATGCATGCATCTCAAGCGGACGCCACTAGGTGGTGTCCGCTGTCACCGTGCCAGGCTGCTACCAAAGCGATTCCAGAGAGCAAGGAAAATTCTCTCTGGAAGGCAACTGCTGATCACGTCCAGGAGTGTCCAGGAAGAAAAAAAAAAAAAAAAAAAAAGGGCATATCTATGTATCAAAAATCTAAAGCGAAGGAGATTACAGTCTACTGAGCCTAGAATTGTCCAGGGTTCAGTAGTCCTCTCATAAGTGTGCATAGGTATCGACTATATAAATACATACGTGTAACCAGAACAAATTCAAGGGGCTTATCCCCTAAAGTGGCAAAGTGGGACATGCTATACCATTTGTTACAAATGCGAGGATATCAAGACAGAATGCAGATAATACATCAAAGACATATGAGAAAAGGGGGAAGGAAAGGGGGAAAAAGGAAGGGTAGACAACCAAAAATAGGAAAACGAATAAACGAAAAAAGGGAGGGAGAGAGGCCCACTTCTTAAGCCTGTTAAAAAGTCACTTTTGGGATAAAGCAGATTTATCCACAAATATAATGAGGGCAGTTTTGTCACGGGCCTATTTTTCCATGCCTCCAGAGGTAAATCCCTCAAGAAATGGTCTGAAGGATATTTGATCGTTGAGTCCTGGTGGTTCAGTTGCTCTCAAGCGGTATATCCATCGTAACTCCATTTGGAGGAGGGTCTTATTCCAGTCCCCTCCTCTGGGGTTAGGATGTATCCTGTCCAAGATCAAAAATTTGATCTTGGGGATTCTATCTGGGTGGACTAAAGCGGCGTGGCGTCCAAGTGGCAAATCAGGGTCACGTGTTGTAATACTTTTTATGTGTCTACATGCTCGTTTCGTAAATTCAAGTTTGGTCTTGCCAACATAAAAACAGCCGCACCCACAGAGGAGCAAGTATACCACTCCATGGGTGCGGCAGTTGGCAAAGTGTTGTGGCCTAAAGACCTGTCCGTTGGGCAAAATTGGGTTTTTGCTTGTATACATGTATCTACAATACTTGCATGTTCCACATATAAAGGTTCCTTTGAATTTACAGTGATCTTTGCCTCTATTGGCTATAAATTCACTTTGTACGAGTTGATCTCTCAGGGCAGGCACCTTTTTATAGGTGAGTTGAGGATATGCCGCCACATGTTTGCCCACGATAGGATCGAGAGAGAGCATGTGCCAATATCTCGTCAGAATTTTCTTAATTTGAGGATGTTGTTCTGAATATTTTGTGATGATTCTCAAGCTGTTATCGATGGGTTTAGGGGTCTTAGGAATCAACAGTTGTGCTCTATCAATAGCTAGTGCTTTTTTATATGCTTTTTTCAAAGTAGTTTTTGTGTAGCCTCTAGCTAAGAGTCTACATCGCAGATCGTCTGCCGCTTTTTGAAAACTGGCAGAGTCAGTGCAATTTCGTCTAGCACGAAAATATTGGCCATAAGGGATTGAGCAAACCAGATTGTATGGGTGGAAGCTCGAGGCGTGGAGTATGGTGTTTCCAGCAGTGGGCTTTCGATAAAGCCCACTGTGGAGAACACCATCGTCGCCCTTGTGGATCTCCACATCCAAGAAGGTGACTTGGCGCATGTCGTAATTCATGGTAAAGTTCAAGTTGAATTCGTTTTTGTTCATCCTGTCCATCCATTTCTCCAAAAGGTCTACTGGTCCATGCCAAAGCATGAACACATCATCGATGTAGCGGACCCACATTATAATGTGGTCCGTATACATCGTGGTGTCATCATCGTGCAGGAGAGCGTGTTCCCACTCCCCCAGGTACAGATTGGCGTAGGATGGGGCACAGCATGTGCCCATCGCTACGCCCTGCACCTGGAGGTAGTGGGAACCGTTAAACGTAAACACGTTATGTGTTAGTATAAATTGTAGGATGGACAGGATGAATTCACCGTAGGCATTCAAACTTTGTCCTTGCATTAATGTATGTCTTATTGCTGCCAAACCCTGGTCATGCGGGATGGAACTATATAAGGCCTCGACGTCTATCGTGACCAGTAGACAATTGTCGGGAACCACCACATTTTGTATTTGTTGTAAGAAATGTATTGTGTCTCGCACATGAGATGGTAATGCAACTACAAAAGGTTTTAAAAACGTGTCGACTAATTTGCTCGCATTATCTGTCACCGAACCCCTCCCCGAGATAATAGGACGCCCTGGTGGATTAGTGGCGTCCTTGTGTATCTTGGGGAGGGCGTAAAAAGTAGGGGTAACAGGGAAGGCAGTGCGGACATATTCCCAGGTGTGCTTGGGAATGATTGTATTGAGATACGCCATGTCAACAATCTTGTAGAATTCCAGCTGGTATTTGGTAACAATACCAGCTGGAATTCTCCTATACCACCTAGGGTTCCTCAAAATCTTTAGACACATTGCAACATAGTCGCCATTGTTCATGACGACAGCGTTGCCGCCCTTGTCAGCTTGCTTTATCGTGACCGATGAGTTTTGTTTGAGTTTTTGAATCGCTAACTTTTGGTTGAAAGTAATATTGGTTTTAACTGGTTTTTTGATATTAAGCTTTTCAATCTCCTTGGTCACGAGTTTGACAAAGGTGGCAACGTGTGGATTGGAAGTTTGGGGGAATTTGTCAGATTTTTTCTTAAGAGACAGATCGTGCCCCATGGGTGTCGACTTGTGTGGGTCAACACCTGCCAATAAGGAAGGCAGGTCTACCCGGTCGATTAAGTCTTCGTTTTCCTCAAGTAATGAAATTAATGTGTCAAGAATTGGGTCTTTTTGGGATTGCGAGGTCTCTATGATCTTGTTACTGTCAAATTGAATTTTAAAGTTCAATTTCCGAGCGAAAAGGTGCAAATCTTTGATGAAATCGAACCTATCCAATTTCATGCTAGGACAGAAACTGAGGCCTTTGGACAAAACCTCAATTTCATCTGGAGATAGGGTGTAATCTGATAAATTGATAACGGATAAATCGGTGCATGCAGGACTGGGAATGGATTGGTTTGTGGATGGAGGTGCCAATGTGGAATTTAGTTGGGAGGGGTTGGAGTGAAAGTGGGGGCTCTCATGTGAATCAACTCTAAAAAAGTTGAGTCCTGTAGGTTTATAGTGGAGGCCAGTGAGGTTGGTGTCGGATTGGAATTGTGCGGGAGTGTCTGTGTATGGGGGTGAGCCATGTTGGGAAGTGTGTCAGGTTGTGATTCAGGTAACGGTGTAGCAGGTTTAAACAAAGATAGATTGGTGCTATGATCGTGTTTGACATTAGATTTTTTAGTGGATTGGGTCAAACTCGTTTCTTCTTGATATGTGCGTTTCATTGTTGTTGATTTTTGTTTCTTTGAATTCTGTGAATTATTAATGGAAGTCCCTTTGGGATGGGCAGTGGGGGGAGGAAGTGAACGTTGATTTGTATTGTTTGCTGGAAACAGCAAAGGTCTGGTGGCATTCCATCTGTAATCCTTTTTGTGGGCAAATGCAGTGGTGTCACGTGCAAACTTCTGCTGTTTCTTGATTAGAATATTTCGATTATACACCTCAAGATGTTCTTTTAATTGTTTTTCTTTGATTTGAAAAAGTTTGTGAGATTTATATTTTTGCATTTTTTCACAAAGAGCATTGATCTCGATGTCCAATTTGGATGTCCGGGTAGTGTATTCCGTGATGAGCAGTGTCATCAAGGTCGCTGAACACTGATTCAGAGTACCTTCCCAATTGGTTTTGAATTCAGCGCTCAGGTCTTCCAATAATGGAAAGACCTGCACTCTGAGACCAATGGGATTTATTTCTTTTTTCAGATAATCCTGAAAGGATTTTATGTGCCAGAAAAAGGCAGACTTTTTTTCTAGCGTTTTTGATAGTTCAAAGAAAAGAGCCGATAAATCTGCATCAGTGTATTCCTTATCTCCAAAGTCCTTTATTCTTTTGTATAAGATAATAAAGTTTTTACATTTTACTTACTTTATTTGTCGTCTAAATTTGGTGCCTTAAAAGTCCCACCCAAGGGGAACCTTTTCTGGTTGTGATTTACTACTAACCATACAGTCATGGTCAGTGTACCCCTCCTTTTCCTGCTTAAAGACTGATGAGAAAAAAGCATTCAGCACGGTTGCTTTTTCAGTGTCCTCTGTAACCATCCTCCCATCATCGTTAATTATGTGTGCAATATGCTCTGCCCTAGTTTTTTTGCTGTTGATATATTTAAAGAATTTCTTTGGGTTTTTTTTACTATCCTCCGCTATTTGTCTCTCAAAGTTGATTTTAGCCATCTTGATTTCTTGTTTACTTTTCTTATTTGCCTCCTTGTATTGCTGGAAGGCCGATACTGTGCCCTCTGATTTATATTTCTTGAAGGCCAATTTTTTTCCCCTAATAAGTTTTTTTAACGCTACGGTTTAGCCAGCCAGGTTTGGCCTTGTCTCTTCTAAATTTATTTCCCATAGGAATGCACTGCAAGATGCCTTTGCTTAATATGTTCCTAAAGCATTCCCATTTTTCCTCTGTGGTCAGTGATCCCAGGGTTCGGTCCCAGTTTACCCTTTCCATCAATGAGTACAATTTTGGAAAGTTTGCCCGTCTGAAGTTTAGGGTTCTTATGTTCCCCACTTGCCTTTTTATATTGTTATTTACGCTAAATGTGATCATCCTGTGATCGCTAGAGCCCAGGTTGTCCTGGACTCCTACCTCCGAGATTATGCCTGGGTCATTAGTGATCAATAGATCCAGAATTGCATTTTCTCTAGTAGGGGAATCCACCAACTGTGACATGTAATTATCCAGTAAGGTTTCCGTGAATAGACGGGCCTTCTGTGAGTGTGCAGTCCCCTCTTCCCAGTCAATGTCGGGATAATTGAAGTCCCCCAATATGATGACTGATCCCAGTTTTGCCACTTTACCCATTAGTGCTAAAAATTCCAGCTCTACCTCCTCCCCTTGGTTAGGTGGCCTATAGCAAACCCCCACAACTACTTTTCCCTTATCTTCTTCCCTATCGAGTTCAACCCACACAGATTCTAAATCCATGCTCATCCCATCCGTAATGTCACTCCTTTCTAGCACCTTTATATTGTTCTTGACATAGAGACATACCCCTCCCCCTCTTTTTCCTACCCTGTCCTTCCGGTACACCGAATACCCTTGGATATTGGCCAGCCAGTCATGTGAGGGGTCGAACCAAGTTTCTGTTATTCCCACAAGGTCTATGTCCTCCTCATGTACTAACATTTCCAACTCATCCATCTTATTAGCTAGGCTCCTGGCATTAGCATATACCCCTCTTAGTTTTACGGAAGTTAATCGTGAATGGTGATTATGTTTATTTCTGTTTGGTCTGCGGTTTTCCCGCACAGACCCGCCAATTGATGTTGTCGACCTACTGTCGCTGCTGACCCTACAACTGCCTTCAGTCCTCTGCTCCCTCCTGACTGATTCTACTTCTGAGCCCTCCCCCCCGTCTCCTAGTTTAAAAGCCCCTCCAACTTGGTAGCCATCTTTCTCCCCAAAAGAGCTGTACCGTCCCCATTAAGGTGCAGCCCATCCTTACTAAAGAGCCGGTAGCCGACTGAGAAGTCAGCCCAGTTCTCCAGGAACCCAAACCCCTCCTTCCTACACCAATTCCTCAGCCACTTGTTAACTTCCCTAATCTCCTTCTGCCTCTCTTGTGTGGCTCGAGGTACAGGCAGTATTTCAGAGAAAACCACCTTGGAGGTCCTTTTCCTCAATCTATTACCTAAGTCCCTGAAATCGTTCAAACATAGAGACCTGTGATTCTATATAGAAGGATCACAGGCGCTCTGCTGTGTTTACAACATCCGACCGTCCTTCTCTCTGTGGGGAATGATCGCGGGTGCCCGGTGGCAATTGCGGCCGCTGGTCCCGTGGATTGGCATCCCCGCTGCCGAGTGGGGGCCCCCCAGGAGCGCTCCCACGAACCAACGTACCCATACAAAACAACAAAATATACAAGTAGGCACTTTGTACCCACTTTTAATGTACAGAGAGGAAGAGGTGGGGCCTAAAGAGGAAGGGGTGTGGTTTACAGATGACAGGGCGGGTCTGAAACAGGAAAGGGTGTGGCCTTGATAGGAAGGGGTGGGTCATAGGTAAATTAGGGGGTGCACGAGTTTAGTCCGGCCTAGGGCAGCACAAAACCTAAATACACCACTGCATGGTTAAGCTGATTTTACCACCCCCAACTGCTCCCCCTTTAGCTGCAGAAGCAGAAGCTGGTGTGTACACATGCTGTTGCTACAGCTGGAGGTATACCAAGGGTGAATGGGGCTGCACTGCAACTATGGCATTGCATGGTTGCGTGTAGTAATGCTGCATTTACAGGCTTAAACCAGGTGGTGAGGAGGCAACATATTGCCTCTTTACTGCCTGCCAAATGCCTCTGAAAAGCAATCTGGGCATGGATTGCTTTCAGAGGAGCAGCAGTCCTTGCTGCTATCACAAACAAGCCCTCAAAAAAGCATTTCTGATGGTACAGGAATGGGGGGTCAGGATTACATGCACGCACACATACATATGTACAGACATACACACACACACTTATAAAGCCCTTTTAAAACATTCTAGCACAATAGCTTTTTCGCATTCAGCCGGGTACTGCACTGTAGGGGAAAGCAGAGGGCACAGCACACTCCTCCTCCTTTTACTTTCACTTTTGAAGCTGACGGAGCTCCCTCGCAGTGCCGACGTGCTGTTCAGCAGGGGATCAGGCTCATCTGACAGCCCTTCTCTCCCATGATTCCGCAGCACACCTCAGGACCTCTGGTGGCACACCAGTGTGCCGCGGCACACTGGTTGAGAAAGGCTGGTCTAGATGATAAGCATGTATGGTTCCAAAGGAGGGCAGAAGGAAGAGCAGTTGCATCAATACCATCTGCAAACTCTCCTTTGTGCAATCTCCTGCTCACTCAGAGGGATTGGTGTCTTTGCATGGATATCCTGTCTTGCTGGGTGTCCCCCATCTGGCAAAGACTGGTTCCACATAGCGTCTGTTGATTGACTATTCTCCATTGCTGGGAAACTTCTGGCTTAGTCAGTCTGCCCTTGGTTTTGCTTGCCTGGGATGTAGATCGCAGTTAGGGCTTCCACATAAACCTCGGCCCAACAGAAAATCTTGGTCACTAGTTGGAGTAGCGCTCTCATATGAAGTTTCTCTCATGGGACTGCTGGGATAGCTGCAGTAAATATCCCCAACATTGTCATACAGTACTTGTCCAATAATGTTGGGGACCCCATTACACTGTGAATGTAGGCCTTCAGTTTGGAAATTTTGCAATCCTGCAGAGAACTTGTCCTGATCTTGTATTGACTGTCATTCCTAGTTTTTCCATCTGTTGGAGGAAATGAGATTGATCAGCCATCCAAATTGGACAAGATACTCTTTACCTTGTCGCATTGCCGTGCAATATCTATGCTTGCTGTGCAGTGTCCTTGCTTGAGTGGACCACAACCACAATATAGTCTAGGTAATGAACGATCTTTACCCCCTGAAAACGTATAAACGCAAAAACTCTGGGTGCTGTGTTGATCCCGAAGTGCAGACACCTGAATTGAAAGTGGCACTCTCCCACAACGAATCTGAGGTATCGCTGATGAATGATGCCCGTGGATTGGAACATGCAAATATGTATCTGCTAAATCAGTTGAGATTACCTAATCTCCTGGTTAGATCACTGCTATAATTGTATACACTGATTCCTTCTTGAACATTCTTGGATCGATAAACTAATTCACAGACCTCAGGTCCAACACTGGTCTGAGCTCTCCAAGGGCTTTGGGTACCAGGAACATCAGAGAATATACTCTTTTCCCTTGCTGACTCGAAGGAACTGACATAATTGTCTGTTTCTGACATAATCCGGTTATGTATTCTTGTAAGGATTTGCGTGTGTAAAATGTTGGGCGGTTTCACCTGAAACTCTATCCTGTATCCATGCTTTACTGCTTGCTGGACCAGTGGTCCCTGATCTTCCCTGCCCATACCCTCCAGAAAATTGCCAACCTGGCTCCCACCAGGAGGGGCTTGACATACTGCCCACCAAAAAGGCTTCTCCATTTTCTTTGCTGTTTGTCCTGCCCTGGACTTTATACCCCGCAAAAAGGTGCTTTGCGCACCTTTCAATTGCGATCTAGTATATTCCCGGCCTGGTCTGTATGATCTGGCTTAACGGCCACTTTTGAAATCGGACTACCCTGAGTGAAAGGGTTGCTATCCTTTCCTTGACATACAGTATAAGGAAGCAGACCTGGTTTTCCACCTGTGACTCGCTTAATTGCTTCTTCTAGGGTTTTTCTGAACAGCATATTGCCGTCGTATGAGATTTATTTATTTATTTCAGGTACTTATATAGCGCTGTCAATTTACGCAGCGCTTTACATATACATTGTACATTCACATCATGAGATGTTGCATAATGCTTGTTCTGATGCCCCATCCGCGGTCCAATGGCACAACCACAGCACTCTTTTTTCAGTTAAGAAGTTACGAAGTGTGCTATCAGTCTTACTAGTAATTTTTCTAGATCTATGGAGGATTCTGATAAGAAGACCGCAGTCAGGTTAGGCTCCTCTAGAGCCACCTCTACTCCTGTATGCAGTTCTGTCTCCACATTTGAGACCCAAACTTTAAAAGCCCTCGAGACAGATGTCAGGGCTTTAGATGGTCAACAGGCTGCATCAACAACTGCATAAATCTTCTTTAGAAGAGACAGAGACACCTGTCTTGCCTGTCTTGTAGGGCTGCATCCACTCCTGGGGGTGATTCCCAAAAGGCGGCATCTAAGGATTTGAACAGATAAAATTTTGCAAACCGATTCTGCGTTCTTTCTTTCTTCTCCGGTTTTCCCTATTCATCCCGCATTAATTCATGGATCTCCTCCATGAATGGAAAAGAAGCTTCTTGCTTTCACAGACTTGGACAAAAAAACACTTCATCTCTCTGGAGGTTGATCCCAATCTATGGCTTCTTTTATGGCCATCACATATGGGTCAGTCAGATAAAGATCAAACAACAATATTCAGGCACATCTTCCGATTTGGAAGATTATCCTAACAAAATCTCTAAAACCCCAAAAAATCTTCGGTCTTGGTCTGTGGGAGTACTCACCTTTGGTTCTACCTTTGAACCACTAGCACTGCAAACCAAATGAATGTTTTTGGCCACTGCCTTATGAATATACTCACTAACTCTCTGCGCTTTTATTCCTGTATCTGTGGCCACATCATTAATGCACATAAAAGCTTCCAAGGAACAGCTGGCCCAGAACAAGCCCTCAGCCGGTCACTGTGTCTGTCTTGACTCCACTGCTGGAGATTTACTGCCGCATAGAATAGTGGGTGAACAGATTCTGTGTTTAGAATGAGACCCGGATTGCAGAGATATAGAACATGGCGGGACTTTTCTTTCCGTGATAGTCTTTTTTTTAGGGCTTCTGCTACTAAAAAGATTCAGCATCACATCAGTCTCTTGTGCAGCACTCTTTTATTCAATAGTCTCCTGTTGCCCTCTTCTACCTTTCCATAGATCTATGTGCCTATTGTGGCCAGGGCTGTCTTTAAAGCGGGGCAAAAGGGGCAGCTGCCCTGGGCCCAATCATTGTTGTAGGGCCCAAAACAGCTGCCCCTTGAGCCCGCGCTGTCTGCAAATTGGGGGCCACATCATGGAGTGTTGGCGATCGTGTAAGGCAGGCAGCGGCGCTGTGTTTTACCTGTATTCCCCAGCCAGCAAGGAGAGGGCAGGACTGGGAGCTCCACTGGCGCTCTGACCCCGCCCCATGCAGGCTGTGTGCTCGGGGGTTGGGAGGCCATGGGGTAGGAGCTGAAATCGGATTGAGAGCGGCAGGTGGCATCGTGAGAGCCCACGGATGGTGAGCTCAGGTGGCCAGGCGTCCACGAGCAGGTAGGTGACAATCCTCACCAAAATATATGCAAAAGCTTTTGGGACTTACTGCACTTGGTGTTTATCACATTTGATTGTCTTTCATAAAAAAATGACATTGCATTCAATTAAAGAGGAAGTAAACCCTCCTCTACAACTTGTACCTATAGGTAAGCCTATGATAAGGCTTACCTATAGGTACTGTAAATATCTCCTAAACATGTACCGTTTAGGAGATATTTACCTTACATGCAGCCAGTGACATCACTGGCGCATGCGCTCTGAAGGAATGGCCGATCGTGCCGTTCCTTCAGAGTCCCATGCCGTGACTGTCGGCTCTCGCGCCGGATGGCCGGATGCCGCGATCCCGGAAGACGGGCGACTGGACATGTCGCCCGTCATAGAGGTGAGTGAGCGGCACGGCGGGGGTTCGTTCTAAGGTAAGTATTGCATAATGAGCTAGTATGCGATGCATACTAGCTCATTATGGCTTTCTCTTGCAGGGTGGAAAAAAAAAAATGCACGGGTTTACAACCTCTTTAAACCCACTTAGAGATGTACAGTATAAGCACAAGAAGTTTTTGGGTTTTTTGTATACAAACTTTTTTACTAGGGTGAAAAAATTGTGGTACAAAAGCGTATATATTAACAGTGAGGTATACAATAATAAACAATAGTCATTGATACAGAAAGTATATGGGGACCTTGGTTTGATCACTCTAACATTCTATTTCCACTGTTGAGTTCCTAATCACAAATCTATCTATTAGACGTGAATGTGAAAGATGTAGTTGGTATTTTGTAGTCAATTTGTACTTAACGATATGTTCTCTATATACTCTTGAATATGTACTGCTTTATGCAGTATTATTGAAATTGTCACAGGCCCGTTACTCAGTACCACTCATACAAAGCTTATTTTTTTCTTGATCCTGTTGTATAAATATACCTGACATAAGCACAAGAAGTTTTTATTGATAAAATCTGCAAGATCAGAAATTTTGCTTTTAGTGCAAGCAGACCCCCTGTCACTGGGGAGACACTGGGGAGGTAAACTCAAGACTCCATGCACTATATTAGGCGTATTATGATAAAGAAGTACATTGCTTATCATCGATCTTGTGACCAGTAAGTGGATTTTGTCTGCATGCACCAAAAGTCAAATTTCTGGCCTTGTATATTTTATCAATAAAAACTTCTAGTTTCCATACATTTCCAAGCAGGTTTAATTTATTGCAATTTATTATTTTTATTTTTTTATGGAGGACAATTTTATGTGAAAAACACTAAGCCAAGAGCAGCAAGTCCCAAGCGCTTTTTGATATATTTTGACTTTGACTTCTACCCATCTCTGCGGGTTGTTATACCCTCAGTAGCTACAGACAATTACTTGGTCTTTTGGAGTCCTGAAATACATGACTTGACTCGAGTCACCAGTTTGAGGACTTGAGACTTGCTTGCTTAAAATCAATAAAAGACTCGACTTGACTTTGACATGTTATTAATGACGTGCGACTTGACTTTGACTTGCCACATATGACTTGAATTGACATCCCCCCCCCCCCCCGAAAATATTACCCACTCTGTGACTGAAATTACCGTCTCTCTCTTCCTGACTCCCTCTCCTGACAGTCACAGTGCTGCACTGCCGCCCGAGTTCCTCCAGAGTCAGTTGGTCCAGCAGGCCAGCAGCGGCGGCGGAGTTGAAAGCTTCTTTTGTAGTCCCGCCACTGCGTCGCTGACCTATACAGCAGCCGCCCGCAGTTCACAGCAGTGCACTGGTTGCTATCGCCGCCTGGCGTCTAGCAACCAGTGACGTCACCTGAGGGAGGAGGAGAGCGAGGCCCAGCATTCACAGCGGAGCCTCCTTCCTCCTCCACTGCACGCCTAGAGTGCTGGCTCCACCCTCATCCTTCCTCCAGAATCTTCTCCAGGTGGCCAGCAGCACGGCACCCCACAGAGGAGGTTTAGGGCTACAATTATTGCTCTGGCTCTAACGATCACAGCGATACCTCACATGTGTGGTTTGAACTCCATTTACATATGTGGACACGACTTGCGTATGCGTTCGATTCTACACGCGAGCTCAGAGGGATTTAATATCAGACAGTTCATCACCTGCTCCACCGAATATGTGGTATATGTACTCCGCTGTCCCTGCAACCTCCTTTACGTCGGGCGTACTACACGCACATTATGTAAACGTATTGGTGAACACCGAAAGCTGATCAAGGGCGGAAAGGACAAGTACAGCGTGCCACGGCATTTTTTACACTTCCACAACAAAGACTTTAGGCTAATGGAAGTTATGGCCATCGAGTTCATTGGAGGCCAAATGATAACAGAAAATGAAAGATTAACCTTACTATGCAAACGAGAGGCCTTCTGGATTTTTAAGCTAAATTCTTTATACCCAAATGGCCTCAAAGAAGAAATCGAATTATTTATCGTGGTATGATTTATGGCTCTACGCGATCCTTTTTACCAATTATTATTTCTAAACTACTGTTGATCTGCCCATGCCATGTTTTCAGGCTGAGACGTTTCATCTTCCCCTTCTTCCAGCTCCTTTACCCCCCCCCCTGTTCTTACGGCCATAACCCCCCCCCTTCCCCCCCCCTTCTTTCCCCCTCTTTTGTCCTCCTCTCCTCCCCTCCCCCCCCCCCTCTCTTTGTTGTAGCCTTATAAAAATATTTTTACAGCAGGCATACACACACCCGCCACAAGCCCCCACATCTACGGATTGTTTATTTACTAATATACATGGTTTAATATACACATATATACGATTCCTTATACACACCCATGCTGAGGGCTTCTATGCCCTATGGGTACGTCTTACAATTTCTTTTGAAGTTGTTTGTTCTATGAGGAATCTTTTCCATTAAAACTGACATTTTAACACAAACATTTTTTTCATTGAGTCTGTATCTACAGACTGGTCCCCCCCCCCCCCCCAGTGCCCAACCCCCCTCTCTCCTTTCTTGGAGGTCTGCATTTTGTATATAATTCTTATACACTTATGCTCCACAGTTACACATACATGGTATTATGCATAGATACATTTACTATCATCATTATCATTTTCCTTTTTATTAATATATTTTATTCATGATTTTCATTTTTATTATTATTTTTATTTTGAATAATTCCTTTAATTGCTTATTGTTGCCTTACTGTCTTTTATACATGTGTATGTGTGTATATATATATATATACAGTGGGTACGGAAAGTATTCAGACCCCCTTAAATTTTTCACTCTTTGTTATATTGCAGCCATTTGCTAAAATCATTTAAGTTCATTCTTCTTCCTCATGAATGTACACATAGCACCCCATACTGACAGAAAAACACAGAATTGTTGACATTGTTGCAGATTTATTAAAAAAGAAAAACTGAAATATCACATGGTCCTAAGTATTCAGACCCTTTGCTGTGACACTCATATATTTAACTCAGGTGCTTTCCATTTCTTCTGATCATCCTTGAGATGGTTCTACACCTTCATTTGAGTCCAGCTGTGTTTGATTATACTGATTGGACTTGATTAGGAAAGCCACACACCTGTCTATATAAGACCTTCCAGATCACAATGCATGTCAGAGCAAATGAGAATCATGAGGTCAAAGGAACTGCCTGAAGAGCTCAGAGACAGAATTGTGGCAAGGCACAGATCTGGCCAAGGTTACAAAAAGATTTCTGCTGCACTTAAGGTTCCTAAGAGCACAGTGGCATCCATAATCCTCAAATGGAAGACGTTTGGGACGACCAGAACCCTTCCTAGAGCTGGCCGTCCGGCCAAACTGAGCTATCGGGGGA
Source organism: Pelophylax lessonae (assembly GCF_965119305.1). Taxonomy (NCBI): domain Eukaryota; kingdom Metazoa; phylum Chordata; class Amphibia; order Anura; family Ranidae; genus Pelophylax; species Pelophylax lessonae. The sequence goes on from NC_138779.1 coordinate 171,217,086, forward strand.
GAAGAGCCTTGGTGAGAGAGGTAAAGAAGAACCCAAAGATCACTGTGGCTGAGCTCCAGAGATGCAGTCAGGAGATGGGAGAAAGTTGTAGAAAGTCAACCATCACTGCAGCCCTCCACCAGTCGGGGCTTTATGGCAGAGTGGCCCGACGGAAGCCTCTCCTCAGTGTAAGACGCATGAAAGCCCGCATGGAGTTTGCTAAAAAACACCTGAAGGACTCCAAGATGGTGAGAAATAAGATTCTCTGGTCTGATGAGACCAAAATAGAACTTTTTGGCCTTAATTCTAAGCGGTATGTGTGGAGAAAACCAGGCACTGCTCATCACCTGTCCAATACAGTCCCAACAGTGAAGCATGGTGGTGGCAGCATCATGCTGTGGGGGTGTTTTTCAGCTGCAGGGACAGGACGACTGGTTGCAATCGAGGGAAAGATGAATGCGGCCAAGTACAGGGATATCCTGGACAAAAACCTTCTCCAGAGTGCTCTGGACCTCAGACTGGGCCGAAGGTTTACCTTCCAACAAGACAATGACCCTAAGCACACAGCTAAAATAACGAAGGAGTGGCTTCACAACAACTCAGTGACTGTTCTTGAATGGCCCAGCCAGAGCCCTGACTTAAACCCAATTGAGCATCTCTGGAGAGACCTAAAAATGGCTGTCCACCAACGTTTACCATCCAACCTGACAGAACTGGAGAGGATCTGCAAGGAGGAATGGCAGAGGATCCCCAAATCCAGGTGTGAAAGACTTGTTGCATCTTTCCCAAAAAGACTCCTGGCTGTATTAGATCAAAAGGGGGCTTCTACTAAATACTGAGCAAAGGGTCTGAATACTTAGGACCATGTGATATTTCAGTTTTTCTTTTTTAATAAATCTGCAACAATGTCAACAATTCTGTGTTTTTCTGTCAGTATGGGGTGCTATGTGTACATTCATGAGGAAGAAGAATGAACTTAAATGATTTTAGCAAATGGCTGCAATATAACAAAGAGTGAAAAATTTAAGGGGGTCTGAATACTTTCCGTACCCACTGTATATATATATATATATATATATATATATATATATATATATATATATATATATATATATATAGACATGCCCCATCAGCCTTATTTTGGCTTTTTTTAGTTGGATGACCGCATGTTATAATGTACAGGCATACCCCACTTTTAAGTACACAATGGGACCAGAGCATGTATGTAAAACGAAAATGTACTTAAAGTGAAGCAATACCTTTTTTCATTTCTCAATGCATGTAAATACACTAGCTCCATAGGAAATCTTGGTCAGCTTGACATGCACTGCTCCCAAACCATAGTGACAAGGACACCAAGCTTGGGGAGCATGTTAAGGGGATCCATGACTATGACATGTTAGATTGTTGTAGTCCTGGGTCCCCTCTCGGTGCTCCCTAAGTTTGGTATCCCTGTCACTTATGGTTTGGGATCAGTGCCATGTCAAGCTGACCAAGATTTCCCATAGATGCCAATGTTAAAAACCGGGAGTAGTGCCATGCCAAGCTGACCTGGCTGTGTCCGTACTCGCGAGTGTACATAAAGTGAGTGTACTTAAAACGGGGTATGCCTGTATGTGCATTCTAGACTGTTTTAAATGTTTAACCAATTTACCAGCAGGTCCTTGACCGTGGAGTCTGCACTGTGTCCATAATTCCTCTATTATACTCCATCAGTGGGTGTATCCCTTTAAATTAACCCCTAAGCCAATTACCCCCTTACCAGCCATATATACTGAGGTTGGTCTGTCCTGTCGCTTGGCTTGACAAGGTGCAGGAGTGCGAAACATGTTGCCATAGCGACAGGACGACTTCAGACGCTTGCCTCTTCCTCCGCCTCCTCCCCCTGATGTCCGGAGCCAAAGCACGGTGAAGGATGTCATCACCCAGCGCTGCAGCAGGTGGGCTGTGACCGGACCGAAGCGTCCCACGGCTGAGGAACGCTACATTCAACACCTATCCCGGTCACCCGGGTGGATTGCCTCTCTCATCCATCAAGTGGCACTCCAAAACCCCCCCTCCTTCACCGGAGAGAGCCCCTTTCTGCCTACTGCATCCATCACGGTTCCAGTGCACATTCCATCGTGGAGTACTGATTGAGGCTTCTTTTTTAAAAGGTACTCTACCCCTGCACATTGCAGTAGTGGAACTTGCTTATAGATCTGGCTTGCTCTGTTTTATTGCCTTGGATTTACAATAAACTTAGATTTTTTTATGAGAAAGTCTCTTAGTGCTCCCTGGACAGGGCACTGTTAGTGGAAACCAGCTCCTGTCAGCGCTTTTTCTCTACTTGTGTGGCTTCCATGGGAACATCTGCCTCTCCTTGTTGGCCTCCCAGACATGATGGGGGCTTATTACCGAAATATAATAGAGATGGCAAAATGTGTACTTGGATGCACTTTAATCAATGGAAAGTGGTGTTTGGAGCACTTTAACTTAAGTACTCATTACACAGACACACTCCACTGACACACTACAATATACTGCAGTAAAACTGCACTGACGCACTTCAATATACTGCAGTAAAACTGCACTGACGCACTTCAATATACGGTACTTGTCAGGATGGGCATGCCAGCAAATTAGATAATTCCTCTGGATGAACTTCTGTGCACAGAATGAAACATATTCCCTTTCATGCTCGCAGGAATTGGGTATTGGTTAATAAATATGCGTATGCACGTACTCGATTTCCATACGCAGCGGCGCTTGCATGCACCTGTGACAGATGCTGGCACCAAACAGACTATTTAAACTCAGTCACTACTAAGGATCAGTGCTGCTTTGTCTTCAGCCTCTTGTATACCTGTAATCCTGTGAATCTGTATCCTGCTTCCAGTTGCTGACCCAGCTTGTCTTGACTAAGTCTCTGAACTCCACCTACATCGACCTCAGCTTGTCCCCTAACCTCTGCTTCTGTCTGCTCCTTTGGCTCCTGCTCCACTGATTGGTTACAGACAGGCTTGTTTCCTGACCACACTCCTGTCTGTGCTAACTACCCGATCCATTCCGTCTGTGTTTGACCCGGCCTGCCTGACCTTGCTACTCTGCCTGCTGTCACCAGTACCAGCTGCCTGCCTGCTTGCTGAAACCATCTGACAATTTCTGCTGCCCAGCTGCTAGCAAGACTCTCAGGCACTTGTGCCAGTCTGCACTCCTGCACCTCCTGTCTACACCATCAGGGGCCCCAAGTCAGAGGTGTAAGAGAGGCCTTCTCATCATTTCAGGCTCTGCTACCAAGTACATGATAATACTGCAATAAAGGTGCACTAACACACTTCAATATACTGCAGTAAATGTTCACTAACACACTTCAACATACTGCAGTAAAACTGACCTAACGCACTTCAATATACTGCAGTAAAAGTGCTCTAACGCAATTCAATACATTGCAGTAAAGATGCACTAACGCACTTCAATAAACTGCAGTAAAAGTGCCCTAATGCACTACAATATACTGCAGTAAAACTGCCCTGACACTCTACACTGATACACTTCAATATAATGCAGTAAAACTTCCCTGACACTCTACATTGACACACTTCTGTATACCACTGGGAATTCATCCAACATTGCGACTTCCTCATCCTCCTGCTCCTCGATGGCTTGATCAATGACACAACGCAATGCACACTCCAGAAAGAAGGCGTAAGGTATAATGTCACTTATGGCGCCCTGGCCGTGACTGACCAGTTTGGTGATCTCATCGAAAGGCCGCAGAAGTCTGCATGCGTCGCGCATGAGCAGCCACTGGCGATGTGAAAAAAAACCCAAGCTCCCCAGAACCTGTCCTGCCGCAGAGTTCGTACAGGTAGTCGTTAACTGCACGTTTCTGCTGGAGCAGCCTATCAAGCATATGCAACGTTGAGTTCCATCGCGTCGGGCAGTCACAAATAAGACGCCTGAGGGGCAGGTTGTGTCGCCACTGAATGTCAGCAAGGCGAGCCATGGCTGTGTAAGATCTTTGGGAATGGCCCGAGATTTTCCTGGCCTGCCGCAAGATGTCCTGGACCCCAGGGTATTTGCCAACGAATCGCTGCACCACCAAGTTCAGGACGTGTGCCATGCATGGCACGTGTGTTATTTTGCCCTGTTTCAGCGTGCTCAGCAGATTGGCACCGTTTTCGCACACCACGTTGCCAACTGTCAAATTCAGCGGTGTCAACCACTGATCTGCCTGTGAACGCAAAGCTGAAAGGAGTGCAGGACCAGTGTGGCTCTTGGCTTCCAGGCACAACAGACGCAGCACAGCATGGCAACGTCTTACCTGGCATGTGGAATAGGTTCTGGGGATCTTGGGCGGCGCAGTGGAAGAGATGGTAGCAGCGGAAGAGGAGGAGTCAGCCGAGGAGGAGAGGGGAGATGGAGGAGGAGGAGAAGAAGAGGCAGGCCTGCTTGCAATCCGTGGCGGTACAACTAAATCTACACGGGTGCCATGGGTTACATGCTTGACGGCCGTCAGAAGGTTCACCCAGTGGGCAGTAAAAGTGATATACCTTCCCTGCCTGTGTTTGCTAGACCACGTGTCTGTGGTCAGATGTATCTTGGCACCAACTCTGTGTGCCAGAGATATATTCACTTGCCGCTGAACATGGCCATACAGCTATGGAATGCCCTTCTGCGAGAAATATTTCCTGCCTGGGACCTTCCATTGTGGTGTTCCAATGGCCACAAATTTACGAAAGGCCTCCGAGTCCACCAGTTGATATGGCAGTAGTTGGCAGGCTATCAGTTCCGACAAGCCAGCAGTCAAACGTTGGGCAAGAGGGTTATCCGGCGTCATCATTTTTTTTCCGCTCCAACATTTGGATCACAGAAGCCTGCCTTTTTCCAGAACTACATGACGACGGCATCATGGCAGGTGGAGTGGAGGACAAATGTGAGGAGAGAGGAGAAGGAGAAGGGGCTGGACGGTGAGAGCCTGGATTGTGGCTTTGTGGGTTCTGACGGTGTTACTCCCACTGGGCTCGGTGATGGGAGTTCAGGTGCCTTCTTAAGGCGGTTGTTCCTAGGTGAGTGTTGGGCTTACCGCGACCTTTGCGCTGACTATAAAGGCTGCAGATGGCAACACTGTTGTCAGCAACGGACACATTAAAAAAAGCCCACACTGCGGAGCCAAGTGCTGGCGTCCTGGGAGCGCCAGATGTGACTGTACATGGTTGATGGCTCGCTCCTGATACATTTGCAGTCTGCTTTCTACCTCTTGTGCAATGCAAGTTCTGCCTGCCTCTCCTCCCTATCTGCCGGTCCGTCTCTCCCTCTGAACTTCCCTCCTCTTCCTCTCTTGTGGCCACCCACGTGACATCTTTAGACATGTCATCATCCACGTCACCTTCCCCACCACAAACATTCGAGATCTCGGAGTAGGCAGCAACAGCGGGGACCAACCTCCTTGGGCTGATCTGGGTACTGTCGTCAGACTGCTGGGTGGCGGCTGTTGCTACCTCCTCTTCCTGATCCGATTCCAATAATGGCTGCGCATCGCAAATGTCTTGTAAAGGATCGGTATATAATTCCAGTGACTCAAGCGGAGGGTATGTGGTGGTGTCTTTGGGGGTGCACACAGCAGAGTGGGAAGAGGGTGCAGATAGAGAGGATGAGGAGGGTGCAGAAGAGGAAGGCTGAGTGAGCCACTCAACCAAGTCTGGCGCGTCCTTTGACGTAATTTCACGCGCCTTTTGAAACTTCACAGTTTGGCTCGGGCCTACTTCTCCTGCCCTACCCCTACCACCCCTGCGTACGTGTCTGCCTCTTCCTCTGCCTGTCATGTTTTTTGATTACCCTGTGACAAAAGTCTCTAGAGAATCACAGTATATCTGGAAAAAGGTAGATAACACCCCGCTTCAATCTGTGGTATTGGGGGGCCACAGGTTTATCACACCAGTTCTACAAATAATTGGCCAGTAACTGTTTTCACTGTGTGTAGCACTGTTAACACAGCAAAAGAGGCCAAATTTTTGCAGGACTAAAATACACTCTTAGAAAAGTATACTGTTACATAACACCCCACTTCAATATGTGGTATTGGGGGGCCACTTGTTTATCACACCAGTTGTTCAAAAAATTGGCCAGGGAGTTTGGTACTGTGTGTATCAGACTTAACTCAGCAAGAGGCAATATTGTTTCAGGACACAAATACACTTGTAAAAGTATATTCAGATAACACCCCACTTCAATATGTGGTATTGGGGGGCCACAGGTTTATTACAACAGTTCTACAAATAATTGGCCAGTAACTGTTGTCACTGTGTGTGGCACAGTCAACACAGCAAGAGAGGCCACATTTTTGCAGGACTAAAATACACTCTTAGAAAAGTATACTGTTAAATAACACCCCACTTCAATGTGTGGTATTGGGGGGCCACTGGTCTATCGCACCAGTTGTTAAAAAAATTGGCCAGTGAGTTTGGCACTGTGTGTACCAGACTTAACTCAGCAAAAGAGGCAATATTGTTGCAGGACACAAATACACTTGTAAAAGTATACTCAGATAACACCTCACTTCAATATGTGGTATTGGGGGGCCACTGGTCTATCACACCAGTTGTTCAAAAAATTGGCCAGGGAGTTTAGCACAGTTTGTAGTATTGCTGCAGCAACACTCAGTCACCACACCTGTCACAATGCGGCACAGTGCACAATAATTCTACTAATCCACTATAATATGCTTTCTACAAAGTATATTAAACTGTGGATTACCCCCCCCCCCCATCCCCCCCCCCTTTTTAGTGCACTGCACAGCAATACCGAAAAATTTGCAGCCCTTTAAATTACTTTTGTGGACATTACCAGAGCGATTTGTGTGACTGCTGCCGATCTCTAACTGCCCCTAAAGCACAGACTGGATACCTGACCCTGACCTGAAAATAGACTGGACCTATACCAAAAATTGCAGCCCTTTAAATGACTTTTGAGGACATTAACAGAGCGATTTGTGTGACTGCTGCCGATCTCTCTAACTGCCCCTAAAGCACAGACTGGATACCTGCCTCTAACCTGAAAAGATACTAGTAGACCTATACCGAAATACCAGCCCTGAAAAGGACTTTTGTGGATCTTCACAGAGCTATTTGTGTCTGGCAATCTCTCCCTCATGAACACAGCAGACCTCTCCCTACGCTGGCAAAAAGCAGAATGTGAAATGGCCGACAGCTCAGGTCTATTTATAGGGTAGGGGGCATGCCCATGTGCTGAAATGTTTTAATTGGCTGTCCCGTTCCACCTGATGGCTGTGTCATGGGTCAAAGTTCTCCCCAATGTAAACTAATATGGCCGCCGCGAACAACGCCATGTGTTCCCAAATTTGCCGGGTAGCGAACGAGTAAAATTCGCCGCGAACCGACCGCCGGGCGAACCGCAAGGCCATCTCTACTGGAGAGGTCCAGAGTCTTTTAGACCCCCGATCCCCCCATATAGAGTACCTATCACTGCCTATTGCTGTCACAAGGGATGTTTCCATTGCTTGTGACAGCAATAGAAGTAAGTGATCAGATTTATTTATTTTTTTAAAAACTGTGCTAAAATGAAAAAATGTATTTAAATAAATAGGGAAAACATTTTTTTTAAGCACCCCCGTCGCCGTGAGCTCGCGCATGAAAGAAAACGTATAGGGAAGTCAAGCCCGCAAATGAAAGCGCTGTTCACACCACACATGTGATATATTTCCACGATCGCCAGAGTGAGAGCAATAATTAAAAAAAAAAAATGTTTTTAAAGCGACGCCTATGGAGATTTTTATGTACTGTAGTTTGTCGCCATTCCGCGGGTGTGCGCAATTTTAAACCGTAACATGTTAGGTATCTATTTACTCGGTGTGACATCATCTTTCACAATATACAAAAAAATTGGCTAACTTTACTGTTTAGTTTTTTTTTTAAATGCAGTTAAATGTATTTTTTCCAAAAAATGGCGTTTGAAAGACCGCTGTGCAAATACTCATGAAAAAAATATTGCAATGACCGCCATTTAATTCTACAGAGTCTTTGCTTAAAAAATATATAGAATGTTCGGGGGTTCTAAGTCATTTTCTAGCTAAAAATACATATTTTAACTTGTAAACAATGTGTCAGAAATGGGCTCGATCCAGAAGTGGTTAACATCGGTTTTAACCAAGGTATTTGGAATCACTCCTGAAAGGAAGGATCATTGATCACCTAAAAATACACAACTTGGGGGGCGTGGCCTGGCGCAGCATGTAAGAGGACGTGTGTGAGAGGAGCTCCGCCGGACCGATATCCTTTACCGCTAATCCTGCAGCCCTCCGGGCACGATAATCCTCCCTTCACCTCCCACACACCCGAGGCACCGACCTCCGCATGTCTCCGCCGAAGAAAGGCTCTGAAGCTGCGGCAAAACTAGCTGCATTCCGGAGGCTGGAGAAGGAGGCCCCGATCCAAGATGGCGCCGGCCCGTCACTTGTGGTGGAGGAGCCTGAGAGCCCTGCTACATCCAAGGTATTGGAAGCGATTGCCACTTGCCAGACCATGCTGACAACTAAAATCGAGGAGGTGAAGGTAGATATATCATTGATGCGTCAGGATATGCAGAAGCTAAGGGACAGAGTTGGTGAGGCTGAACACAGAATTAGCGAGGTGGAAGACTCCCTCCCCCCATTGCAAAGCTCCTCAGACAGGCTGCAGCAACAAGTACACCTTATCCTTCAAAAACAAGATGACATGGAGAATAGGCTGCGCCGCTGTAACCTGCGGTTCATTGGCCTCCCGGAGGGCTCTGAAGGTGCAGACCCCTCATCCTATTTGGAACAATTGCTCACTCAGACATATGGCAGAGAATCCTTCTCACCCACTTTTGTTGTGGAACGTGCACATCGCCTCTCAGGGCGTCCCCCCCCTCAGGGTGCACCCCCCCGCACATTCATCGCTAAATTCCTGAACTATCGGGACAGGGATGCCATATTACGCCTGGCCAGAGTTAAGGGGAACATTCCATTTGGAAATCACAAAGTAGCGATTTTCCCCGACTTCTCTGCTGAGGTCCAGAGGCGCCGCAAGAGCTTTTTGGAGGTCAAACGCAGGCTGCGTATCAAGAATATCAAGTACTCTATGTTGTACCCGGCCCGTCTTAGAGTGGAGGGTGAGGACCGAGCCCACTTCTTTGAGGATCCGGAAGCCGCCATCTCCTGGTTAGAAGGACTGGAAGCTAGAGCCTGACCACCTTGCCCTGGCGACTTCATGATACTTTCTCCCTGATTGCCTATGCCTTTTACTGCTGCAGAGGTGGAGGGGGTTTTGTAGATCCTGCGGAACTCAAGACTTTGCATCCCCCTTCCCCCCCCTCCCCCCTCATTTCCCTGAACTGCTGCTCATGTGTTTGACCGGCGGAGCGTCCTAGCTCCACAGATGGAACTGACTTTTCTGTTCTCTTCCTATGGATTTCCACCTGCCCATAGGCTTTGCTACCCAACGATACACCTGTTGGTTTTCGCCACCTACACCCGCTCAGGCGTGTGTTTGTGCCCAACTCCCCTGTTGCCCCTTGCGCCTTCTGTTGGACCTGGGCCCCCGGGCCCCCTTGCTTATCCTAGTTGTATTTTGCTGTATTTTTGCTTACTATCCTGGGGGTCCCTGGCCTCCTGATTTTGCTCTTTACCAGTCGCATGTGGGCCTGTTCTGGTTGAGGCACTTGTTTGGGAACATGCCCGCACAAGTTGGGGTTGGTGCAGGGCAGGGAGGGGGGATTGGGGTATCACCATTGTTTACAGTTTATATTTGGTACAATCTCTATACTGTTTCTGTTCTATGCACATTGACCTCAAGTAATAACTGCCTGCTCTTTTGCTACCGTTTATTAATGCTAGTGTATGACCGTGGAATTGTTAGTTCTGTGGCCTTATTGCCTGAGATCCTGGGAGCCTCCGCTCCACGCTCCGTATTACCCCTGCCATGGCCGCATTGAAATTGTTGACGTGGAATGTCAGGGGTATGCGCGATAAGATTAAACGGACGGCTGTCTTTAATGTTTAACGCCGTGTCCGGGCTGACATTATAGTACTGGTGGAGACACATTTGGAGGGCCGCGTACAGCAGTCTCTCAAACGGCCCTGGGTTGGCTGGGTGCAGCACTCAGCATATAGCTCGCACTCCAGGGGTGTGGCGCTTCTGGTGGCCAAATTGGTACATTTCCAGCTACTAGGATCTCAGGTTGACCCAATGGGTAGATATGTCTTTCTCAAAACGTCAGTCTATGGGGAATTGATGCTGCTGATGGCTTTCTATGTGCCCCCCCCCCTTACTCTACTGTGGTAATAATGGAGGGATTGGCGTTTATGGCACAATGCCCGGGGGCCCCGGTGATTTGGCTGGGCGACTTTAACAATGTGATGGACTCGGGTCTGGATAGATCCGGTGGCGCCTCCCAGGCGCCGCCGGGGTCGTCCCCGACCAGGTTCTCCCGATTGTTGGAGAGCTTTGGTTTGGCCGACTCCTGGCGCAGCAAATACCCCGCTCAGCGTGCGTACTCCTGCTTCTCGGCTGCACACCATTCTATGTCACGCATTGATCTGATATTGTTGTCTCGAACCCTGCTCCCCAGGTTACTGGCGGCAGGCTTTGCCCCACGGACTCTGTCTGATCACTGCCCTTTTTGGATATTGTTGTCCTTGCCCTGCAATAGACCTCCCCCGGCCTGGCGCCTGAATCCCGCCTGGCTCCCCTTGGTGTCTGATGGGAACGACATTGAGGGGACCTGGACACAATTCTTCTCTGGTAATGAGGGCACTGCCTCCCCGGCTGCGGTGTGGGAGGCATTTAAACTGTTCGCCAGATCCACTATAAATTCCAAAATCAAAGCTGTTAGAGCGCGGGCTGCCGAGGAGATCTCCAGGGCAACGACAAATCTAATTGAAGCTGAACAGGCCTTTATGGCGGACCCGACTCCGACACATGAATCCCAGTATAAATTGACCTCTAAAGTCCTTTCCCAACTTGAATATGAGAAGGCGAAATCTAAGATGTTTTTTCAGAAGCAGAATCTGTTTGCACATGGAGAGCGGGCGGGGAAACTCCTCGCATATTTAGTCCATTGTGAGGATAGGCCCCCGGTAGTTATTACTTTAAAGGATGACCTGGGTAATGAGATCACTGACCCTGCTGCGGTGACACATTGTTTCCGATCATTTTTTAGTACACTTTACACCTCTAGGGCCCCTGCTGACTGCACTGACATGCATGACTTTCTGGACTCTATTGACTTTCCCACTTTGACATCCGACCAGTTGGCGACCCTCGAGGCACCCATTTCTGTGGAGGAGATTGCAGCAGCCGTGTCCAAGTTCCCTAGATCTAAGGCCCCCGGCCTAGACGGCCTCCCGATTGAGTTCTTCTCCCAATATTCGGAACTCCTTTCTCCTAAATTATTGGCTTTGTTTCAATCCCTGTTCAGAGATGCAGCCCTGCCCCCTTCTATGCGGGAGGCGTTAATTGTGCTCATCCCCAAGCCGGGCAAAGACTTACACGCCCCAGAGTCTTACCGTCCCATCTCTTTGCTCCCAGTAGACACTAAAATTCTTGTGAAAATTTTATCCCTCCGTCTTAACAAGGTGATCCTTTCGCTCATACACTCGGACCAGGCCGGGTTCATGCCTGGGAGGAACACCTCATTTAACCTTCGCCGGTTATTCATGAATCTCCAGGCACAACACGACGGAATGGGTGGCAAGGTGGTGGTCTCCTTGGACACGGCTAAAGCATTCGACTCGGTAGAGTGGCCATTTCTATGGACCTGCCTGGACCGATACGGCTTTGGACCTAATTGTATTAAGTGGGTCAAACTTCTATATAGCGCCCCGGTAGCTAGGGTCCTGGCCAACGGCTGGCAGTCGACCGCCTTCCCTTTATCCCGTGGCACTCGACAGGGGTGCCCCCTCTCCCCCCTGCTGTATGCCCTGGCCGCGGAACCCCTGGCGATGGCCATTAGAGCACATCCCGGGATTCGTGGCCTACGTAGGGGACCGCTAGAGGAGAAAATCAGCATGTATGCTGATGACACTTTGTTGTATTTGGAAGACTCTCGAGAATCCCTGCTCACAGCCCTTTCTTTAATTGAACGGTACGGACGATTCTCCGGTTTTCAGATAAACTGGGATAAGTCACAAATTCTTCCACTTGACGAGAGCCCGCAGGCGATCGCCCCCGCAAACCCGGCCCTACAATGTGTATCCCGCATTAAATACTTAGGGATTCAAGTGACAGCTAGCTCAGCAGATTATGTCCCGGATAACGTTCAACCCTTGTTCCCTCTGCTTAAGGCTAAAATTCAAGTATGGTCCAAATTACCTCTGGGAGTGATGGGTAGAGTCAATTTAATTAAAATGGTTCTCCTTCCCAAAATTCTCTATGCTGTATGGCACTCTCCTATTTATCTGCCACTCAGGCTGTTTAAGCAGATGGAATCACTCCTCAAGACCTTTGTTTGGGGTGCTGACCGGCACAAGATCTCCTGGCGCAAGCTCAAGAATCCTACAAATCTAGGGGGGTTGGCCCTGCCGGATTTTAATCTGTACTATCTGGCAGCTCAGTTGTCCCAGTTCTTTCACATAGATAAAACGGATAGAGAGCGCTTCTTGACCCTGCTCTGCCCTGGGTGGGCTCATCCCCTCGGGGACCCCCTTCTAGTTATCCTTAGGGGCGTCAGGGGCTCGCCGGAGCCCCTGTGCCCCAGATCTCTTCTATATCACTATTGTCGGATCTGGGAGGTGGTAGCGTCCAGGCTTCGGTGCCCTCCATTCCACACATTTACCCCTCTGTGGCATAATAGTACATTGCGTGAGTTCCTCTCCATCCCTGACCTGTCGGTATGGAGTGGGAGGGGTATTCTTCTCCTTAGCCATATCTCCACGACCACTGGTCTACGGTCTTACGAGACCCTGCGAGACCAGTTTGCGCTCCAGGGCCCCATGCACTACAGATACTTACAGCTCTCCCATGCCTATAGATCTCAATTCCCTGACGGCCCTCCTGAGATGGAATCGATTACCACCCTAGAGATTGTTAAAAGTACAGAACCCAGTCACCTCATTTCCATGTTCTACTCTGAGCTCCACACACCTTCTTCGACCACTTTAGCTTTTGCACTTAAGACCCGCTGGGAGCGCAGTGTGGGGGCCATGGAGGATGAGGAATGGGAGGATGCCCTGGAGACGTGCCGCAGAGTGTCGCCAAAACTGTCGGATCGCCTAACCCAGACCTTTATATTACACCAGGCTTATCTCACCCCACTTAGACTGTCCAAATATCACCCTGACTTGGTCCCCTCTTGTCCTATGTGCGGAGACCCTGATGCTTCCTTCTTTCATCTACTGTGGAGCTGTCCCCAATTACAGACTCTATGGCAACAGGTAGTCACATTTCTGCATGACAAAATGGGGTCTCCTCTACAGCTCTCCCCTAAGGAGTGTCTCCTGGGGGTCTATCCGGATGGAGAGATGCCCAAATCCACTGTCATATTTCTTCAGGAAACCTTGTTTATAGCACGTAAATTGATAGCCAGACGGAGGATGAGACCTACTCCTCCTACTTTAAGATTGTGGATTAAGGAAATTAATAGTGTCATCCCATTTCATAAACTTTTATATAAACATAGGGGGTGCCCTCAGAAGTTCAACAAGATTTGGGACAAATGGGTGCAGTGCCCTGATACGGCTCAGTAGTGAAGTAGGTAACTGCTTTATGCTGACCGTCCCTGTTAAACCAATATTGTTTGCTTGAGTGTTGGGCCGAAAGAAAGTAACTGACTACTGCCTTATTTTTTTTTTTACTATGTCTGTTCTGTTTCTAAGTGTTAATCACTGTGAATATTTGTATTTTTGTACCCCTGTGTATTATGAATATGATCGAAGTTTCAATGCACGGTTTATTTTTGTATTGTACCAAAAGTTTCAATAAACCTCACTGTTTTGAAAAAAAAAAAATACACAACTTGCTGGACCCAAAACAGCATGGCTTTACTGAGGGGACTAATCTGATTGTATTTATTTTGTGACTATACAGTGCCTTGCAAAAGTATTCGGCCCCCTTGAACTTTGCGACCTTTTGCCACATTTCAGGTTTCAAACATAAAGATATAAAACTGTAATTTTTTTTGAAGAATCAACAGCAAGTGGGACACAATCATGAAGTGGAATGAAATTTATTGGATATTTCAAACTTTTTTAACAAATAAAAAACTGAAAAATTGGGCGTGCAAAATTATTCAGCCCCTTTACTTTCAGTGCAGCAAACTCTCTCCAGAAGTTCAGTGAGGATCTCTGAATGATTCATTGTTGACCTAAATGACTAATGATGATAAATAGAATCCACCTGTGTGTAATCAAGTCTCCGTATAAATGCACCTGCACTGTGATAGTCTCAGAGGTCCATTTAAAGCGCAGAGAGCATCATGAAGAACAAGGAACACACCAGGCAGGTCCAAGATACTGTTGTGGAGAAGTTTAAAGCTGGATTTGGATACAAAAAGATTTCCTAAGCTTTAAACATCCCAAGGAGCACTGTGCAAGCGAGAATATTGAAATGGAAGGAGTTTCAGACCACTGCAAATCTACGAAGACCTGGCCGTCCCTCTAAACTTTCAGCTCATACAAGGAGAAGACTGATCAGAGATGCAGCCAAGATGTCCATGATCACTCTGGATGAACTGCAGAGATCTACAGCTGAGGTGGGAGACTGGTCAGATGAAACCAAAATCAAACTTTTTGCCAACAATTGAAAACGTTATGTTTGGTGTAAAAGCAACACAACTCATCACCCTGAACACACCATCCCCACTGTCAAACATGGTGGTGGCAGCATCATGGTTTGGGCCTGCTTTTCTTCAGCAGGGACAGGGAAGATGGATAAAATTGATGGGAAGATGGATGGAGCCAAATACAGGACCATTCTGGAAAAAAAACCTGATGGAGTCTGCAAAAGACCTGAGACTGGGACGGAGATTTGTCTTCCAACAAGACAATGATCCAAAACATAAAGCAAAATCTACAATGGAATGGTTCACAAATGAACATATCCAGGTGTCAGAATGGCAAAGTCAAAGTCCAGACCTGAATCCGATCATGAATCTGTGGAAAGAACTGAAAACTGCTGTTCACAAACGCTCTCCATCCAACCTCACTGAGCTCGAGCTGTTTTGCAAGGAGGAATGGGTAAAAATTTCAGTCTCTCAATGTGCAAAACTGATAGAGACATACCCCAAGCGACTTACAGCTGTAATCACGCTACAAAGTATTAACTTAAGGGGGGTGAATAATTTTGCAGGCCAAATTTTTCAGTTTTTTATTTGTTAAAAAAGTTTGAAATATCCAATAAATTTCGTTCCACTTCATGATTGTGTCCCACTTGTTGATTCTTAAAAAAAAAAAAATTACAGTTTTATATCTTTATGTTTGAAGCCTGAAATGTGGCAAAAGGTTGCAAAGTTCAAGGGGGCTGAATACTTTCGCAAGGCACTGTATTACTAAAGTTTTGGACCAGGGTGGTGCTGTGGATATAGCATATCTTGATTTTAGCAAGGCATTTGACACAGTTCCACATTATGATATAATACAAATGTTGTACAAGCTAGGACCTAACCCATGGGTAATTCAGTGGATATGTGGCTGGCTAAAGGATCCAGTAGATACCAGAGTGTGGTTGAAAAGGGGGTTCACTCAGAACAGAGAGCAGTCACTAATGGTGTACCAGAAGGCTCTGTAAAGGGCCCTGTTCTATTTTTTTCTTCATTTTTTGTTTTATTTATTCTATATGTAAGTTTTATAACTAAAGGTTTGTTGGATAAGGTATGTCTTTTTGCTGATAATAGAAGGGTGTGTAATAGGGTTAATGTCCCTGGAGATGTCTGCAACATAGAACATGATTTGGCCTTGCTGGAAGATTGGTCAAAGCAGTGGAAACTGCAGTTCAATGTTTCTAAATGTAATGCAGTGGTGGCGAAACTTGGCACCCCAGATGTTTTGGAACTACATTTCCCATGCTGCTCAATCACTCTGCAGTTTAGTTGAGCATCATGGTAAATGTAGTTCCAAAACATCTGGGTGCCAAGGTTCTGGAGACCCAACTTACAGAAAGATCAGGGCCTGCGCTACCTGTAAGGCGACCCAGGCAGTCGCCTAGGGCGCAACTCAGCAGGTGCTGTGCGGGCGGCACCCCTCATGCTGTGTTGTGCCACTAGTGCCAGCACTCGCGTGGGCGCTTTTGAGCTGAGTGTGTGTTTCTCTCAGGGCTGAGCGCCGGGCTCCAGACTCCAGCGTTGGAAATCTTTGTAGATCAGCGGTGGTGCCACGCATGCGCATTCCCCTGCCGACAATGTCAGCCGGCGGGGGAGACCTAGTGCGTATGTACGAGTCAGGACAGCGGGAAAGTTTGACTCAGCGCCGACTCCACCAGCCGCCAGGTAAGTTGTCACCACTCACTCACTATCTTGGGAATGTCTTACTGTATGTTATAAAAGATTAGCTGCAGCTTTGCTAACCATACAGATCAATGTCTCTGAGTGTTTCATATGGAGACTCAGACACTGAAACATTATGTAAGAATTGGAAGCTGCTGACTGCATCAATTGCTTCATCCACTTACCTGCCTGCCTGATGCAAATAAAAATCAATGCCCCCATCCCAAGTTGGTATGGGGCATTGATTTTTTATATTTTATTTGCATCAGGCAGACAAGTAAGTGGATGAAGCAATTTTTATTTTGCCTAGGGCGCCACAAATCCTTGCACTGGCCCTGAGAAAGATATTGATAAAATAGAACAAGTCCAGAGAGGGGTAGCAAAAATGGTGAAAGGTTTGGGGGATAAAACATATCGAGAGTGACTTCAAGTGGAGTTCCACCCTCATTTTATACTTACCTCCATCTTCTCGCTCCGGGTCACCTGAAAAACAAATGGCTAATCGCATTTATTTATTTTTTTTACTTACCTCGTAGCGAAGAAAATATACTTACCTTACTTCCTTCTTCCTCCTTCCTCGGCCGCGGCCCGTCGTCACTTCCTGGCTCTGCAATGATTCCTGGGAGCTGAACGTCATAGCTCCCAGGAATCATTGCGCCTGCACCGGCCCCGACGTCAGTTCCGGGGCGCGCGTCATTCCCTTCTAAACAGCTTCTGGGCATGCCCAGAAGCTGTGGAGGGATGACGCGCGCGCCCGGAAGTGACGGCGGGGCCGGCGCAGGGCATCGTGGGACTGAAGAAGGTGGAAGAGGACTCCGAAGAGGATCGCGCTGGCTTCAAGCTGCCCACATCTGAGATGGCAGCGCTGGACAAGACTTTTTCAAGGTAAGTATTTGTCCTAACAGGTAAGTGCAACCCGGGACAGATCAGAGGCTAGCCATTGTGGAATGCACTAGTCCTGACTGTCCCGGGGGTATTTAAAAAAAATAAAAAATTCCAGGGTGGAACTCCGCTTTCAGGAGTCGTACAATATGTACAGTCTGAAGGAAAGAAGGGAAGGGGGAGACATGATTGAAACCTTTAACCACTTGCCGACTGCCTAACGACTATTTACTTCCGCAGTCAGCCCCTCAGAGGCAAAGTGACGTAGTACTACGTCGCTAGCCTGTGAGGCTCTAGGGAGCGAGCGAGCGCGAGCCGCTGGAGGCGCGCTCCCGCTCGCTCACGGACCCCCCCGTGCATGTGAGCGGCGGACCCGCTGTGTCCGCCGGTCACTTGCAATCGTCGGTTACACCGGGAGAAAGGCAGGTGGCTAATGTAAACAAAGCCGCCTGTCATTCTTCCCTGTGTAACAGCAGAGATCATACGGTCCTGCTATGTAGGACCGTAGATCTCTGCTGTTACACACACAGCCACATCCAATCACAGTAAGAATCACGCCCCTAGGGACACACTTAACCCCTCCTTCTCAAATAAAGTTAACCCCTTCCCTGCCAGTGTCATTTTTACAGTAACAGTGCATATGTATAGCACTGATAAGTATTGTCACTGGTAACCCCAAAATTGTTAAAAATGTCAGTCAAGGGTCCGATCTATCCGCTGCAATGTCGCAGTCCCGCAAAAAAAAAAAAATCGCAGATCGCCGCCATTACTCGTTAAAAGAAAAAAAACAATAAAAATTACAACAATCTTTCCCTTAGTTAGTAAACGAACTAACTTTTGCGCAAACCAATCAAAATACGCTTTTTGCGATTTTTTTTACCAAACATATGTAGCAGAAAACAAATTGGCCTGAAATGCTAAAAAATTTAGATTTTTACATTTTTTTTTTTGGGGGGGGGGGGGGGAATATCATATAATAAAATTTGAAAAATATTGTTATTTTTGCAAAATTGTCGCTCTTTTTTTGTTTATAGCGCATGATCAAAAAATCGCACAGGTGATCAAATACCACCAAAAGAAAGCTCTGTTTGTGGGAAAAAAAGGACATTAAAATCGTTTAGGTACAGTGGCGCACAGTGGCGCAATTGTCCGTTAAATTTACGCAGTGCCGAATCGCAAAATAGGCCCTGGTCAGGTCAGGAGGGCAGTTTTTTCAATATAAAAACAAAATCAATAACACGGGGACATGACCTCAAACTAACTGGTGGAAAGTTCAAAACTAAACAAACTAGAAAGTTTTATTTTACTGAAAGGGTAGTTGATGCTTGGAATAAACTACCAGCAGAGGTAGCGAGACAGTAAACAGTAAGTGGCTTCAAACATGTTTGAGACAAACATAGATCTATAGTCAGACAATAAAGTTAGCAGGGAAAAAAAAGGGGGGGGGGCAGACTCGATGAACTACTCGTTTTTTTTCTGTCATCACTTTTCTAAATACTGTATATACATAAAAAGAGAAAATGCAAAGCTAAAAATAACTAGTTGCTATAAACATCAGATTGCAGTCTTGCTCTTCTGCGTGTGGTTGGTTGAGGTTACGACTGACAGGGCTGACGATTACCCAGGCTCATGCCTATCTGTGTGGCATGCCAGAACAACATGTGTCCATTTCATTTGACGCTAACACTGTGATTTGTTGAAGTGAGGGGGACAGCTGGTGCTAGGTGTCCCACCACAAAACAGGTGAGGGTATGGAACCAACAGCTGAGCACCATGGGCTTATCAACTGCTCTGTTTGTTTGGCTGTCTACATTCTGTCTTGTAATGAGGTAACAGATGGTGTGTCAATTGCAAATGTTTCAAAACTCTGCTATTTGACAAGGACTACAGTCTGGTTAAATATACATTTACATAATCCCAAAGGTTTATGTGCATGTGCTGTTTATGTTTTATTGTGAAGAAGACATACCTGCATTACACATTTCTTGTGTTATTTGTTCTTATTTACATTAGCCTATATTTACCGGTACGGAGTTCACTGTAAGCCCCGGTTCACACTAGGGCGACCTGGGAGGCGACCTGGTCGCCTCACAGGTCGCCGCAGGTCGCCTCCCATAGGAAAGCTGCGGACCCGTTCTAATAGGAGCGACACAAGTCGCTCCGACCTAGAAAAAGGGTCCGGAGCTTCTTTGGGGCGACCAGGAGGCGACCGCCATAGACTTCAATGTTATGAAGTCCGTGGCGGCCGCTCCGAGGTCGCGGCGCGCTGCTCGCACCGCGATCTCGGAGGTCGCCCCTGCAAGTAGCGTCGCTCATATGTGAACCGGCGCTAATAGAGATTTTAATTGTTTTTCTTCTCCGGTGACACCTCTCACAGATACAGGTAGTGACATATATATGAAAAGTATTAAAAATGTTACACGTTTTCTAACCCCTCCCTCAATCTGTCTAAAATATTTATTTTTTTTAAAACTCTGCCGATTGTACATAACAGTGTCATAATGCAGAATTCTACAGTTGTTTTGATTTTTCTTAACCACTTTACCACCGGAGGATTTTGCTGTCTTACGTCCAGGCAACTTTTTGCGATTCGGTGCTGTGTGACTCTAACTGACAATTGCGCGGTCGTACGACGCCGTACCCAAACAAAATTTACGTCCTTTTTTTCCCACAAACAGAGCTTTCTTTTGGTGGTATTTGATCACCTGTGCGATTTTTACTTTTTGCGCTATAAACAAAAAAAGAACGTTTATTTTGAAAAAATAACAATATTTTTCACATTTTTTTATATGAAATTCCCCCCCCCCCCCCCCCCCAAAAATGTAAAAATCAAATTTTTTTTTAAATTTTTGGCCAATTTGTTTTCTGCTACCTATGTTTGGTAAAAAAAATCACAATAAGCGTATTTTGATTGGTTTGCGCAAAAGTTATTGCGTTTACTAACAAAGGGAAAGATTTCTGTCATTTTTGGTGTTTTTTTTAACGCGTAATCTGTGATTTTTTTTGCATGACTGCGACATTGCGGCGGACAGATCGGACCCTTGACTGACATTTTTGACACTTTTGGGGGTACCAGTGACATTACTACTGTAATCAGTGCTATTTATATGCACTGTTACTGTAAAAATAGCACTGGCAGGGAAGGGGTTAATTTTATTGGAGAGGGAGGGCTTAATGTATGCCTGGTGCTTACTAACGTGTGGGGGGGGGGGGAGGTGACTGAGTGACACAGGGACAGATCGCATGTTCAGCTATGCTGAACACTGCAATCTGTCACTCCTTGTCACTGAGGAGATCCGCCCACTCTGTTTACACAAGCGGGCGGATCTCCAAACTAGATTCCCCGACGATCGGGGAAGAGCAGCGGCGATCGCCGCCGCTCCTCCCCTGGCCCTACTCCCGCTGTGACTGAAAACAGCGGGAGCGAGCCTCCGCGGCGTGCGCGCGCCGCCGAGAGAGGGGAATGTCTGGTGACATAGACCTACGTCGCCAGACGATAACGAGCCACTGTGCCGCAGTAGCAGCACAGTGAGCAGTGGGGAAGTGGTTAAAGTGGACCTTTACTCTCCTTAAAGTGATTGTTAAGCCACTTTATCCACTTCATTCCATCCTGTCTGTTTCCTGTCTCCTGACGCAGATTTACTGCGGCAGGGCGGCTCGGCTGCACATAATCACGTAGATCTACGTAATTATGTGCACGCGGTCTTGGAGCCAGACTGCGGGAGGAGCGGGCACAATCGTCCGCGATCTTCACAGAAACTGACAGGAGAGCCGCCTGCCTATGTAAACAAAGCAGGCGGCTCTTCTGTCACACAGGCACAATGAAATTGTGTGTTTCAGCTAAGCTGAAACACCGATCTCTGTGTGCCTGTCACAGAGCCCCCCCCCCCCCCCCCCCCACTGTTAGCAAGCACATTTAGGCTTACATTTAAGCCCTTGATCACCCCCAGTGTTAGCCCCATCCCTGCCAGTGTCATTTATACAGTAAAATTGTCAGTTAGGGGTCCAATCTGTCTGCCACAATGCCACAGTCCCGTTAAAAATTGCTGATCACCATCATTATTAATAAAAACAAAAAAATTAAATAAAAAGTCCAAAAATCTATCCTGTAGTTTGTAAGCGCTATAACTTTTGCGCAGACCAATTAAAAATTAGCTTTTTGGGATTTATTTTTTATCAAAAATATGCAGCAAAATTGGCCTAAACGGTGAAAAAAATTTGATTTTTCTTTTAAAAATTTTTTATTGGGAATGTTTTATAGCAGAAAAAAATATTGTTTTTTTTTTCCAAAATGATCGCTCTTTTTTTTTTTTATAGCGCAAAATTGAAAAACCGCAGAGGTGATCAAATACCACCAAAAGAAAGCTCTATTTGTGGGGAAAAAAAGCACATCAATTGTATTTGGGTCATTAAGAGGGTAAAAACTTCTGGAGCTGAAGTGGTTAATAACCCTATGTGCCCCTGTGTCTGTGTTTTATAAAAATAAGCTGTTCTTTACCAGTTTTTCACCGATCAGGTGACCCGGCAGCTCTCTCCTCTACCCGTCTGACAGCTGCAGCAAACAAAGCCGAGGATTCCCTGCTGACGTCAGTTGGGAGGGGAGGAGGAGAGAAGGAAAGAGCCAGAGGGCCACGTGAACAGCAATTGGAGCTCTGAAAATTGGTAAAGAACGCCTTGTTTTTATAAAACACAGACACTGGGGCACACGGGGGGGGGGGGGGGTTCCTAGCTAGTATTAGTGTAGAAACAGTAAACAGTTCAGGGTAGTGACAGGATAGGCTTCCGATGGCCATTTAGGTAGGTAGAGGCCCTGTAGCACTGATAGCCTATGGTCAGGTTAGAGACCAAGAGATAGGCTAGATAGGCCTGATTTGCCTTGAAGGTGGTGCGTTCCAGACTTCTTTGCCATTGGTGTGTTCTTCTGTACAAGCATTCCCAGGAAGCCACCGCTCCACAAATGCTTCGGCGTTCGTCCTCTTAAGCCGGATTGTGTTATGCCTTGCAAGTCAGCTCATCAGGGGCCCCTGCAACTGAACTGTGCCACAGTGCCTAATTGGAGGTATTGGTGTTAAAGGCCTTTAGTTATATATCCGTATATACAGTATCTCACAAAAGTGAGTACACCCCTCACTTTTTTGTAAATATTTTATATCTTTTCATGTGACAACACTTAATAAATTACACTTTGCTACAATGTGAATTAGTGAGTGTACAGCTTGTATAACAGTGTAAATTTGCTGTCCCCTCAAAATAACTCAACACACAGCCATTAATGTCTAAAAAGACAATCTCTGAATATGACGCTGAGCACGTGACCACCTTTTGCTGCGATTACAGCTGTAAGTTGCTTGGGGTATGTCTCTATCAGTTTTGAACATCGAGAGACTGAAATTTTTGCCCATTCCTCCTTGCAAATCAGCTCGAGCTCAGTGAGGTTGGATGGAGAGCGTTTGTGAACAGCAGTTTTCAGTTCTTTCCACAGATTCTCAATTGGATTCGGGTCTGGACTTTGACTTTGCCATTCTGACACCTGGATATGTTCATTTGTGAACCATTCCATTGTAGATTTTGCTTTATGTTTTGGATCATTGTCTTGTTGGAAGACAAATCTCCGTCCCAGTCTCAGGTCTTTTGCCGACTCCATCAGGTTTTCTTCCAGAATGGTCCTGTATTTGGCTCCATCCATCTTCCCATCAATTTTAACCATCTTCCCTGTCCCTGCTGAAGAAAAGCAGGCCCAAACCATGATGCTGCCACCACCATGTTTGACAGTGGGGATGGTGTGTTCAGGGTGATGAGCTGTGTTGCTTTTACGCCAAACATAACGTTTTGCATTGTTGCCAAAAAGTTCGATTTTGGTTTCATCTGACCAGAGCACCTTCTTCCACATGTTTGGTGTGCCTCCCAGGTGGCTTGTGGCAAACTTTAAACGACACTTTTTATAGATCTCTTTAAGAAATGGCTTTCTTCTTGTCACTCTTCCATAAAGGCCAGATTTGTGCAGTATACGACTGATTGTTGTCCTATGGACAGAGTCTCCCACCTCAGCTGTAGATCTCTGCAGTTCATCCAGAGTGATCATAGGCCTCTTGGCTGCATCTCTGATCAGTCTTCTCCTTGTATGAGCTGAAAGTTTAGAGGGACGGACAGGTCTTCGTAGATTTGCAGTGGTCTGATACTCCTTCCATTTCAATATTATCGCTTGCACAGTGCTCCTTGGGATGTTTAAAGCTTGGGTAATCTTTTTGTATACAAATCCGGCTTTAAACTTCTTCACAACAGTATCTCGGACCTGCCTGGTGTGTTCCTTGTTCTTCATGATGCTCTCTGCGCTTTAAACGGACCTCTGAGACTATCACAGTGCAGGTGCATTTATACGGAGACTTGATTACACACAGGTGGATTCTATTTATCATCATTAGTCATTTAGGTCAACATTGGATCATTCATAGATCCTCACTGAACTTCTGGAGAGAGTTTGCTGCACTGAAAGTAAAGGGGCTTAATAATTTTGCACGCCCAATTTTTCAGTTTTTTAATTGTTAACAAAGTTTGAAATATCCAATAAATTTCGTTCCACTTCATGATTGTGTCCCACTTGTTGATTCTTCACAAAAAATTACAGTTTGATATCTTTATGTTTGAAGCCTGAAATGTGGCAAAAGGTCGCAAAGTTCAAGGGGGCCAAATACTTTTGCAAGGCACTGTAGATACATATATATGCTTCTCAGACATATGTATATTCTTCCTGTTATCGCTTTGGTTTTATGTAATGCCATCACTCATATAAAAAAAATAACACTAATCACATGCTGGTATGTCTGCATATCTTTACTCTTAGAAATCTATGCTGGGTTTATTAGTATGACTGCTGTCACTTATTTTGGGTGAGTTACTAGTTATTGTCCTAGAAAGGGATCATTGATGACTGTTTTAATTATGTGGGCGCTCGCCCGACCTGTAAAATAACACTGTTTCTTTGTGTATATTCTCATACTGTTCTACTGTTATACTTTGAAAATCTAATAAAAAGATTTGAAAAAAAAAAAAAGAAAGGGATCATCGCTACATACGCTGGAGCACTGTTCTAGGTGGAGGCACTGTCAATTATATATTCATAGTCCAGTCTTCCTTTACCGAAGGCTCCGGCTCATTTGGTTACCTGCAGGTTAGCGCCATGGTCTGTGTGGAGAGGGCAACTTCATATGACCCCCCATCCCTATAACAGGGCTACATACTTTAGATTTTTCCTCCTGGTACACAATTGATTCCCTCCTTTTACGTAGTCCCTCCTGTTACATAAACAGGGATTTAAAAAAACGGAATTTTTGTAAAATCTTACCTGTAGAATTCCTTTCTGAGTCCTCCGACAGTCGCCGCCTCTTCATATTCGTCACAATGGGGGTATTTGACTTTGCTCCGTAGGAGTAGCTAGGCAACAGAATATGTCAATATTACAGCTTTTAACATATCCCACCCCCAGGGGGTGGTCCCCTCAGTCAATACCCTCCTACTTCCTGTATCCATACCTCAGTTTCAGTAGAATAGCAGTAGGGTACATAACAAACCCCAAAAGAGGGGCGGGGGCGGCGACTGTCGGAGGACTCAGAGAAAGGAATTTTACAGGTAAGATTTTACAAAAATTCAGTTTTCTCTTACGTTCTCCGACAGTCGCAGCCTCTTCATATTCGTCACAATGGGGACGTCCCAAAGCAGTGCAAACATGAGGGGTGGGAAACGCAGCCGTGCCTAAGGCAACGCAGTCTCCACATCAGAGAAAGGAACCTTACCAAGGGAAGGAAACCAGCTGGGCAGCATGAAAAAAACTTGCTCAACAGGAGCAACAACCCAGGAAAAAACAAATAACCTAGGGATAAAAAACATATCCCAAACAGCCAAGGGTCCAAAAACAAGGGACCCTAAGGAACTGCCGCACTAAGAACCTTGCGGCCAAAGGAAGCATCTGCCGATGCCTGAACATCCACCTTGTAGAACTTTGAGAAGGTGTGAACGGACAACCAAGTCGCCGCCTTACACACCTGGGCCACAGAAGCCCGATGATAACAGGCCCAAGACGTACTCAGAGATCTGGTAGAGTGCGCCTTCACAGGCATGGGGGGAACTTTCCCCTTCAGAGCATAAGCCTGTTCAAGGGTCTGTCTGATCCATTTGGCGATGGTGGAAGCCGACGCCGCCATGCCCTTCCGAGGACCTTCTGGAAGGACAAACAAAGAATCCGACTTGCAAAAAGATTCAGTCGATTTTAGGTAAACACTAATCGCCCGAACAACATCCAAGGAGTGCAAATCCACCTCCTTCGGATGTTTAGGCTTCGCGCAGAGTGAAGGCAAGACAATGTCCTCATTGAGGTGAAATTCCGAAATCCTCTTCGGAAGAAAGGAAGGGTTAGGTCGCAAGACCACCTTATCCAAGTGAATGACCAAATACGGAGACCTGCAGGACAAGGCTGCCAGCTCCGACTCTGCGAGCCGAAGTGATCGCCACCAAAAAGGCGACCTTCTTGGACAACATAGACAACGAGATCCTCCTGATCTGTTCAAAAAGAGCATGTTGTAACACGGATAGAACAAGATTCAAGTCCCAAGGAGGCAGAGGTTCCCTCCTAGGAGGGACCAGATGCCGCACCCCTTGAACAAATGTGCTAACCAAGGAGTTAGACGCCACAGGACGTTGAAAAAGAACGGCCAGCGCAGAGACCTGACCCTTGATCGTAGCCAGCGCCAAACGCTGGTCAACACCCGTTTGAAGGAAGGACAACACCCTAGAGCACACCCCTGGACTCACACCAGGCAAAATAGGCCTTCCAAGTACGGTAATAGACCTTCCCCGAGGAAGACTTCCTCGCGTTGATCAAAGTGTGAATGACCTCAGGGGAGAGACCCCTATCCTTCAGGACCTCGGTTGCAACAGCCAGGCCGTCAAAGCCAGCGACTGTAAAGCAGGATGGAATATTGGTCCTTGAGACAGAAGATCTTCTCGAAGAGGCAGACGCCACGGGGCGTCGACCGCCAGATTCACGAGGTCTGCGTACCAGGACCGGCGAGGCCAGTCCGGCGCCACAAGAATCACTGTGTGCGGTTCCGAGTTCAACCTGCGAAGGAACCTGGACAGCAGTTGAATCGGTGGACATGCATACATCAGTCGGTACTGATGCCACGGAGCTACCAACGCGTCTGACGCGTCTGCCCGAGGATCGCGCGTCCTTGCCACGAACCTTTCCACCTTGTTGTTCAGACGAGACGCGAACAGGTCCACATCTGGAAGACCCCACTTCGCGCACAACATCTGGAATGCATCCGGGTGGAGGGACCATTCCCCCTGGTCCAGGGACTGGCGACTCAGATAATCCGCCTGCCAGTTCTCCACCCCCGGAATGTGAACCGCCGTTATCACCGGGACGTGCGTCTCGGCCCAAGACAGAATGTCGGCCACTTCCCGACCCGCTCGGGCACTCCTGGTGCCCCCTTGGTGGTTGATGTAGGCCACCGCCGTGGCATTGTCCGTCTGCACCCGAACCGGACAGCCCTGCAGCCTGTCCGTCCAACGGCGAAGGCAGAGATTTATCGCTCGCAATTCCAGAATGTTGATCGGAAGGGAGGATTCCTCCTCCGACCAAGTTCCCTGGGCGGACAGAACGCCCAGAACACCACCCCAGCCCGACAGGCCGGCATCCGTGGTGACCACCGTCCATGAGAGAGGACGAAAAGACTTGCCGCCCGACACCGCCGGGGACTGGAGCCACCACAGAAGATCCCTTCTGGTGCGATGACCCAACGAAATCTGGAGATCCAGAGATTGCGGTCGCCCGTCCCACCTGGACAGGATCTCCGCTTGGAGACCCCGCGTGTGAAACTGGGCGAAGGTAATCGCCTCGAAAGCCGAGACCATCAATCCCAAACATCGCATGCACGTCCGGAGTGACGAGCACGGAACGTCCCTGAGGGACCTGACTTCTTCCTGAAGAGTCCTGAGCTTGTTGTCCGGTAGGAAGACCCTCGCCTGGACCGAGTCCAGAATCATTCCCAGGTAGGGAAGACGAACCGACGGGCACAGCGTCGATTTTGGAAAGTTTATCGTCCAACCAAACTCCTGCAGAGTCTGTATTGTGACGGACAGGTCCTTCACCAGACCCTGGCTGGTCGCAGACCGAACCAGAATGTCGTCCAGATACCCCAGGACAGAGATGCCCTGGGCTCTCAACAAGGCCAGAACCGGTGCAAGCACCTTGGTGAACACCCGTGGAGCCAAGGGGGACCAAAAGGTAGCGCCACGAATTGGTAATGATCCTCCGCAATGGCGAATCGAAGGTACCTCTGGTGACCCTCAAAAATTGGAATGTGAAGGTACGCATCCTTCAAGTCGACGGAGGCCATGAATTCCCCCCGGAACCAGGGCAGCCACCACCGACCGCAGGGATTCCATGCGGAACTTGCGAACCCGCACAAAGCGGTTCAGAGTCTTCAAGTCCAGAATTGGACGCACCTTGCCCTCCTTCCTGGGCACGGTGAACAGATTGGAATAGAACCCCCGAAATCTGTCCCGATGAGGCACTGGAACCACCACTCCCTGAGCTCGCAGGTCCCGCACCGCCAGGTGCAGATCCCGCAACCGCTCCGGAGACAGTTGAAGATTTGAGGGAAAAAATCTGCTCGCCGCCGAGAGAGAAACTCGATCTTGTAGCCAGATCGAACGATTTCCTGAACCCACCTGTCCCGAACACGGGCCATCCAGGGTTGAAGAAAACCGAGCAAACGTCCCCCCACCCCAGAACTGGGTGAGGGCGCCCCTTCAGGCCGCATTGTTATGGGCAGCGGATCCGGACTGGCCGGACTTCTGCTTACCTGTCCACGGCTACTTTTGGGAGCCTTGACCTTTGAAGGGCTTGCCCTTATAGTGCGACCGAAAGGCACGAAAGGACCCCTGAGAGGGCCGAAAAGAAGCATGTTTCTTACCCGGAGCAACCTTAACCTTGTGGGATTGGGGTAAGAGCGTGCTCTTACCACCCGTGATCCCTTTTATCAGCGCATCCAAGGGTTCGCCAAAAAGGCGAGATCCCGTATAGGGTAGATTAGCTAAGGTTTTGCGCAATGATTGGTCCACAGACCAACACTTCAGCCAAATCAGGCGGCGTGACAACACCGCCACGCTGTGCACACGTGCAGCCAACGGGACTATATCCAAGTCCGCATCACACAAATACATGACACCCTGATGGATTTGATCTACCATAGCCAGCGTCGCTGGAGGGGCAGAGTCAGCCACCAGGACGCGCCTAAGTACCTGCGTCCAATCCGCGACAGCCTGAGCTGCCATAAGAAAAGCAAAAATAGCTTTCAGCATGGAACCAGTAACCGAATAAGTATGACGGGCAAGTGACTCCAGCCTCCTGTCCGTGACATCCCGGAACACCGGGGTATCCTCAGCAGGAATCGCAGTGGACTTATTCAAAACCGCCACCGCGTGATCCACCGGAGGTGGCACACACCAACGTTCATCAGTAGCGGGTGATTCACTAACAGCGCGCTGAAAATCCTCAGTGCAAGGAAAAACCTGCGATGATTTGCGCCTTCGCTGCGTCCCATAAGAGGCCAGGACAGCAGGAGGACAAGGCTCATCCTGCAAATGCAGTGTTTGTTTGATAGAAGCAACCAAGTCATCCATGAGTGCAAGCTCTTCAGACGAGCCAGGGGGGGGGAATTAACAACCCCTTCAACCTCAGCCCCCACTTCAGACCCTACAAGGTCCAGGGACGAACGGGTCCCCGATAAGGAGACCCCAGCCATAGCAGCCCCATCACCATCACCCTCTGAATCAGAGGAAATTGAAACTCTGGGCCGTTTTGTGGATTGAGCAGCCACAAGCATTTGCACCTGAGCAGCAAGGTTAGCCACGACAGTAGCCAAGTCACCCCCCTCGGGGAAAGCAGCAGCAGTCCCCTGGCCCCCCACTAAGGTGAGAGGAAATTTGCTTTCCTGAGAATCCATGCCCCCAAAAGTGTGTTAGGAAGAAAAGGAGTACTGCCCCTTTAACAGCGCGGCGAGCGCAGCCCACCGCACACAAGCACACACCGACCCCCACAGGGATAAACACAAAAACTTAGGCAAGGAATACAGGGATAAGGAAGATAAACCTGGAGAGACCACTCAGTTGCTGCACCGATCACTGTTGCTCAGGGAAAGGAAGTGAGGAAACACAGACCGCTCCCATAAAGCCTATGGAAGGCTCCACAAACATGGCCGCCGGTGAGGGACTAGCAAAGGCAGAGCATGCACCGCGGCCCGAGCGATCGCCGCCAAAATGGCGGCACTTGGCGCCAAAAACGCCGCTCCTATCACACAGATATGGCCAGCACACGCCTGCAGCTATAATAAAAATGGCGGACCGCCGTAGCGGCCGCCGCGTGTATGCACCAACATGTATAACATCATGTCCTATAATCATACAGCATGTCACACAGATAATCACAGTATTGACACTGAACAGTGTACAACAGCCCCCCTCCTTGCAGCCCACAGCAGCATTAAACAGACAGGGAGCCCAACAGTGTGAACAGGCATGCAGGGTTACACAGTCCCAGACTGACACCCACTACACATACAGGTCCCCACACAAAGTACACTTACCTCCTGAATGGCGTGGGGAACCCGCACAAGCGATCAAGCCACTGCACATGTGACAGGGAGAGTCGCAGCCAGGACGCAGTAGAACTGCGGTGCGAAACCGCATGGCGTCCAGTGAGGTAGCCACCTCACCATAGCATCCCTGCAGCGAACAGGGATGGGTCGTTCACATATGCCAGGAAAAATACCTGACTGAACGCTCGATGGCAGGCTGGGAAGCCACTGGCCCACAACCTGCGATCAGGGGGGCCAGCCCGAGACCCAGCCCGCACGATCCTCTTCATCAGAAGAACTAACTAATGCTGACAAAAGTAACAGCTAGGTAAAGAGAGAGAAAAAACTCAAATAAAATCAAAAAAAGAAGATAAAGGCTGAGACAAAATGTCCCAGCATAGAAACATCCAGCCACTCCTGAAAGCTAGACAATGAAACTGAGGTATGGATACAGGAAGTAGGAGGGTATTGACTGAGGGGACCACCCCCTGGGGGTGGGATATGTTAAAAGCTTTAATATTGACATATTCTGTTGCCTAGCTACTCCTACGGAGCAAAGTCAAATACCCCCATTGTGACGAATATGAAGAGGCGGCGACTGTCGGAGGACGTAAGAGAAATTGCCTTGTAATACCTTTTGGATGTCCCTACCCATATTCCTTGGTTTCTCACTGAGGTAAGAATGATCGGGGCCCCCTCTTCCCTGTCACCTCCTGAGATATTCGCATCACATATCCCATGAGGCACTGAGGCAATGTGCAGACCACTTTTCATACGCCTGGTAATCCTGGGCAGGGCCGCTGATAGGAGGGGACCATCAGCCCTCTTGTAGGGGGCCCGAGCACACAGGGGGGCCCACACAGAGAGGGGGATTAGTGATGGACAACAAATACAGAAATCTTCCTCCAGCACCTGAATCTGATCTGTCCCTCTCCCTGCTATCAGCTTTTATCTGTTGAGAAAGAGACAGTTGTCCCTCACGAATCCCCCTCCCAGCACTTATCTCTGCTCAGGAGTTTATTTGTAAATTGTAACTTTGTTTCTCTCTCTCTGTCTCTCTGATCCCGGAGCTCCAACTGCCCAGCCTGTATATTTTTCTCATCTCATCTTCATTTTTATTTACCATAGTTTTTTATGCGAGTTATGTTATATTTGTGTCTGCTAATAGTGATTTTGTTGTAATTTTAGCTAAATATATCTTTAATATTTTCTTGAGAGGGCCCTGCCAGGTAGTCTGTATGGGGCCCCGCGATTTCTAACAGCAGCCCTGATCCTGGGTACTCTGTGCATGTGTCATCAGGGGTCAACTACCTAGAAGAGACACCCAGCCCCCTGCTGACATCAGTATAGGGGATGGTGGTGATGGAGCAGCATGTTTCACCAGACAATGCTGGATTCATGAGGAAAGTTAGTATGATTTTTTTTTTTAGACAACCAACGCTACAGGTAAGTGGGAGGGTGTAAAAGGGGAAGTAAATAAAATAAATAGCACTAGAGAAAAAAAGAATGGGCAGCAAGTGCAACCGTGATTAGAGAGCTCAGATCGTAGACTAAAAAGCTTGGAGCAGATCAGAGTAGCTCTGTGCCTTGTAATCACTGTGATGGTGGTTCTTCTTCTGATCATTTTTCCTCTGGCTACTTTTAAAAGGGGGCACGCTGACCACCACTGGGATAGAGAGAGAGCATATGAACCAAAAAGAGGGCACACTGACCAACAATGTTATGTGGGAATACACCCCTAACCGCAAACAGTTATGGGGCACTCATCACTGATTACTGGTATTTTAAGGGCACACACCACTTATCACCAACCTTTAAAGGGGCACTCAATACTGACAACTACCATAACAGGACACTTACTCCTGACCAGTGAAATTTACAAGCTGTTCTGTGCACTATATAGTCCTACCTGCTGTACTATATATGATATGTCCTAAACTATGGGTGCCCAACCTGCGGCCCTCCAGCTGTTGCAGAACTACAAGCCCCATCATGCCTCTGCCATTGGGACTCGGGAGACATGTTTGCAACTGTCAGCCTTGCAATGCCTCATGGGACTTGAAGTTTCACAACAGCTGGAGGGCCGCAGGTTGGACACCCATGTAACAATTTTGGCACATTTTAAAACCAATGTTATCTCATGTGTTCATGTACAATTACAGGCATATTATAAGCTCAATGCTTAGAGGCAGGAAAATAACCCTTCTGGTTTGCGTTTTCTGATTGGAACTTTCTGACAGAAAAAAATCTCTAAACTCTACGCTAAACTATGCACAAAAATGCTCTAAATGAGCATTTTCTTTCTGCCAAGGGAACTGGATGTTGGTTTTAGTAGTTCAAGTCAGCATCACTACTCTAATCTACTGGAGCACCAGAACAAGGAAATATGTAGCAACAATGATTGCATTTTGAATAATTAAAGAAAATATGTATTTATCATTTCATAGCACTATTTAAAACCTCAAAGCACCTCTGCTGCATCCCAGTAATTCCCAAATGTTTCTCAGTCACTTACTGGATTGCAGTACACACCCTAACCTTCAATGTAACACAGGGGTGTTGGTGACCGATTGAGAAACAACTGCATTGCCTTGTGGAATGTAAGCCTATTTTTAACTTTCCCAAAATCAAAACTTGTATAGGACAGGCCTCCCAGAAGGCAGCACTGACAGTTTGTTGTCTGTGGCTATGTTCTGGAGGCACTGAATAGTGCTTACAATCAATGTATAAGAATCGTTTTAAAGTGGTGGTAAACCCACTTTTATGACATTTACTCATAGGAAAGCCTTTAATGAGGCTTACCTATAGGCAGGGCTTTTTTTCACTCCGTATGACGAAACGTACGTCGGGTGGTCCCATTGGTGGAGGCGGGCGCATGCGCGATGGACGACGACGGCAGCCATCTTTATGGTTGGAAACATCTCGACATGCACGCTTCCAAACGCTGCTGTTACTCTGCCAAAATGTGAGTGCAATACAGTCTGATTTTGTTCAATAAATTTATTCAAACGTACTGCACTATGAGAAGTTTCTCTTGTATATTTTGGAGCATGACTACCAGAGGACTCCGGTGTTTGTGATTTAGTGTGCTTTGGATATCCATCGTGATTGATCCCATGTCCTGGAGGTCCATATTTTTTCACGGCTTACTATATGGTAATTTCTGGTAAGGGTATTTATAATACCTATCTTGGTGGTGGTCTGTGTCACGTGGCCTTTGAAAGAAAGAAGGATTGCTTATTATATGTTTCCATTTGCACGTGGTTATCCAACACTTGGATTGATCTTAAAGACTTTTTATATTTATGGACTTTTTTATTATTAATTTTTAGCGCTACAATTTTACTTGTTTTTAGGATAGTATTAATGGCTGCATAGGGTAGGCGTATAGAAAAAAATTCTCAGAACTGTCCCCAATCTATCCTTACGGACCGATGGATTCCATCTGAGTGTACACTGACCATGACTGTTTGGTTAGTAGTAATACACAGGACTTGCCTCTATGGCTAACAGAGGGTGAAATAAGGGAAAGACTGGATAAACTTAACACAAACAAATCACCAGGCCCGGATGGCGTACATCCGAGAGTGCTCAAGGAACTCAGTATGGTTATATCTAGACCACTGTTCCTGATCTTTGCTGACAGTATTAGGACAGGAGATGTACCAGGGGATTGGAGGAAGGCTAACGTGATTCCGATATTCAAAAAGGGCCAGAGGCATATCCCGGGAAATTATAGGCCTGTCAGCTTGACATCAATAATTTGTAATCTTTTGGAGGGGATGATAAGGGACTATATCGTAGAATATGCTAAAGACAACAACATGATCAGTAGTAACCAGCACGGGTTTACAAATGGGCGTTCTTGTCAAACCAATCTCTTAGCATTCTACGAGGAGGTGAGCTGTGAGCTAGATAGGGGCAGACCAGTGGATGTGGTGTACTTGGATTTCGCTAAGGCATTTGATACAGTTCCCCACAAGCGCTTAATTTATAAAATAAGGTCTGCAGGTATCGACAGCAGGCTTTGCTCTTGGATACGGAACTGGCTAAAAGGCCGTGTCCAAAGGGTGGTAATAAACAGCGCATACTCAGACTGGTCTGAGGTGGTAAGCGGGGTCCCCCAAGGCTCAGTCTTGGGACCAACCTTGTTCAATTTATTCATAAACAGCATTGAGGACGGGATCAGTAGTTCGTTATCAGTTTTTGCAGATGACACAAAATTGGCCAGGGCAATAACTACACAGCATGAAGCAGATATCCTACAGAATGACCTGGACAAAATTACGGAGTGGGCAACGACATGGCAAATGAGGTTTAACGTGGAGAAGTGTAAGGTTTTGCACTTGGGGACTAAAAACATAAAAACACAATACATGTTAGGAGGGGAACCCTTGGGGGAATCAAAAATGGAGAAAGATCTGGGAGTCTTGGTTGATGATAGATTAGGCAACAGCATGCAATGTCAAGCGGCAGCTTCCAAAGCCAACAGAATATTAGCATGCATAAAGAAAGGGATGTATTCCAGAGATAAGACTATAATCCTTCCACTTTATAAAACTCTGGTCCGACCGCATCTGGAGTATTCTGTCCAGTTCTGGTCGCCAGTCCTCAGGAGGGATGTGTTGGAGCTGGAGAAAGTCCAGAGAAGGGCAACTAAACTGATTAGGGGGTTGGAGGACCTTAACTATGAAGAGCGGCTGTAATCGCTCGATTTATTCTCCCTGGAGAAGAGACGTCTGAGAGGGGACATGATAGCAATTTATGAATATCTTAATGGGGATCTCAGCTTAGAAAAAAAGCTGTTCATTCGAAGGAATTGCATGAGGACTCGAGGACATACAATGCGATTAGAGGAGAAGCGTTTTAACCTCAGGCAACGTGGGGGGTTCTTTACTGTTAGGGCTACAAGATTGTGGAATTGTCTACCACAAGAGGTGGTTTCTGCGGGTAGTATGGTGACTTTCAAAAGACTCTTAGACTTACATCTCAAGGATCAGGATCAGGAGATTAAAGGCTATGTTAGATGATTACAGTCACACACACCTACACAGGTTGAACTGGATGGACTTATTGTCTTTATTCAACCTCACCTACTATGTAACTATGTAACTATGTAACTATGTAAGGTACTATGTACTATGTAAGGTAAAAAGACCTCTTAGTGTAGCATGTAATTAAAAATCACAAAAGGGAGCAGTAGTAACTCACACTTGAGATGTGGCTGTAGCAGATCGTCTCAGACAGATGCAAGCAGCGCCGGAGGAGCTTCCGCGTTCCACACACGGCGAGCTGCGGACCGGAAGTGACGTTGACGTTAGGTTCCGCCCTACGCGTTTCGTCATTGGACGTCTACGGGAACGTCCACCACTTCTGCGTCTATGGGAACGTCTGCGTCTACGGGACTGCGTCTACCACTTCTGCGTCTACGGGATGTCTACGGGAACGTAACCACTTCTGGACCAAGCCCATTTCTGACACATGTTTGTTTACAAGTTAAAATCTGTATTTTTTGCTAGAAAATTACTTACATTATATATATTTTTTATCAAAGACTCTGCAGAATAAAATTTTCGTTGCAATATTTTTTGTTACGCGGTATTTGCGCAGCAATCTTTCAAACGCCATATTTTTGGAAAAAAATACATTTTACTGCATTAAAAAAAAAAACTAAACAGTAAAGTTAGCCCATTTTGTTTGTATATTGTGAAAGATGATGTCACGCCGAGTAAATAGATACCTAATATGTTACAGTTTAAAATCGCGCACACCCGCGGAATGGCGACAAGCTACGGTCAATAAAAATCTCCATAGGCAATGTTTTAAAAAAATGTAACGGTTTCAGTTTAGAGTAGCTCTTTTTTTAAAAATTATTGCTCTTACTCTGGCGATCGTGGCGATACCTCACATGTGTGATTTGAACAGTGCTTTCATTTGAAGGTGCGACTTCCTTATACATTTTCTTTCGTGCACAAGCTCACAGCGACGGGGGCACTTTAAAAAAAATTTTCCTATTTATTTTATTTCATTTTTTAATTTTAGCACAGGTTTTAAAAAAATAAATAAAAATCTGATCACTTTTATTGCTGTCACAAGCAATGTAAACATCCCTTGTGACAGCAATAGACAGTGACAGGTACTCTTTATGGAGGGATTGGGGGTCTAAAAGACCCCAGACCCCTCCAGTGCACTTCAACGTATTCAAAATGCCGAAAAGTGCATTTTTGAATACTGTCACTTTTTTAAAATTCTGCGCCTTTAGCTGCCGAGTAACCTGGACGTGACGTCACGAATGCCGCTTCCGGGTTACATCATCAAAGACCCGATCAAACCTGAATCCGGATTCGTTCGGGACTCCAGCCGGCGGAGGGACTGGCTGGTTGCTCTGACCTCCAGCTGGGATGGGAGACCCGGGCTGAGCGGCTTCCGAGCCGCATTGGCCATTACCACCTGAAAGCCGACCACCGGCTCTAGAAAATGGTACCAGGATGATGCCTCTAGCTGCAGGCATCACCCTGGTACAACCACTTCTTGCAGCTGACATAGGGCTACATGAGTTTTCTGGAAGTCGTTAATAGAGGGGTACCTGATAAATTTAAAAAAGTGTGGGGCGGTTGGATAAATGATAATTCTACAGTGTCAGATTAATTGTTCCTTGGTTAAAGGTTCATATTGTGGGCCAGATGCTGAATATATGTAGGCTATGTAGGCCTTGATGGGCACCTGACATTTTGCCCCTGTACAAATAATTAGTAAGACCTCATCTGGAATATGCAGTTCAGTTTTAGGCACCAGTTCCCAAAAAGGATATTGGGGAACTGGAGAAAGTGCAGAGAAGGGCAACCAAACTGATAAGAGGCATGGAGGAGCTCAGCTATGAGGAAAGATTAGAGGAACTGAATTTATTCTCTCTTAAGAAGAGGAGATTAATGGGGGGATGTAATCAACATGTATAATTACATAAGGGGTCCATATAGTGAACTTTGTGTTGAGTTATTCACTTTAAAGCGGAGTTCCAGCCACAAAAAAAATTTGAACATACCCCCGGGACAGTCAGGGCTAGTACATTCCACAATGGCTAGCCTCTGATCTGTCCCGGTTCGCACTAACCTGCAAGAAGAAATACTCACTTATAAAATTTCTTCTCCAGCGTTGCCATCTCTGTTGTGGGCAGCTGAAGCCAGCGCGATCCTCTTCTGCGTCCTCTTCCGTGTCTTCTTCTCCCAGAATGCGCCTGCACCGGCCCCTCTCGTCACTTCCGGTGCGGCGCCGCATTCCTCCACAGCTCCTGGGCATGCCCAGAAGCTGTTTAGCACCGGAAGTGACGAGCGGGGCCGGTGCCGTCGCATTGATTCCTGGGAGCAATGACGTTCAGCTCCCAGGAATCATTGCAAACCGGAAGTGACGGCGCAGGCCGCGGCCGCCGAGGGGGGAAGTGGAAGAAAGGTGAGCATTTCTTTCTACAATAACAAGGTAAGTAAAAAAAAAAAAATCCTAACCATCCATTTCCTTTTCAGGTGAAGAAAAGCAAGCCGATGGCCACAAAATCGATTATGTCGATTTTGTGGCCGGAACTCCGCTTTAAGGTCAACACAGAGGACAAGGGGGCACTCTTTATATCCAGAGGAAAATAAATTTTGTTTCCAAATACCAAAAGGTTTCTTCACAGTAAGAGCTGTGAAAATGTGGAATAGACTCCCTCCAGAGGTGGTTCTGGCCAGCTCAGTAGATTGCTTTAAAAAAGGCCTGGATTCTTTCCTGGGTGTAAATATTATAAATGGGTATTAATATTTATAGGTAAAGTTGATCCAGGGAATATCTGATTGCCTCTCGGAGGATCAGGAAGGAATTTTTTTCCCCTGCTGTAGCAAATTGGATTATGCTTTGCTGGGGGGTTTTCGCCTTCTTCTGGATCAACTGCGGGTATAGGATTGTGTATTTGTGTTTTCTTTTTTGTTTTTTGTTGGTTGAGCTAGATGGACTAGTGTTTTTTTTCAACCTGACCCACTATGTAACTATGTTTGACTCAGTTACTGTTAATATTTCTGGGGTGATGTGGTATTGCCTCTGTAAATCTTACTTCATTTCTTTTCATGTACCTTTTTACTAGAAAATTTTCACTGTTATTGGTCTGGGAGCTGCGTTGTTCACTGGTGCTGAAGCATTGTAATACTGAATGTCAAATCTTTCTCTATGTTTGTAACTTTATTGTGAAAATTTAAACACCTTCCCAAACGCCTGCCGCACATTTACTTTGGCAGGCTGGCTCTCCTGTGCGAACCAACGTAGCCCTACGTCAGTCGCACCCGTGTTGCTGGGGGGTGAGCATGTGCCGGCACGCTCCCACCCCCACTAGGCAGCGGGGATGCCGACCCACAGGGCCGGTGGCTGTGATTTCCGCCGGGTACCTGCGTACGCTCCCCGCTGAGAGCAGCTGACCGTTCTTCTCTCTGAAATGATCACAGAGCCCCTGTGATCCTTCTATATATGAACACAGGTCTCTGTGGTCATT
Organism: Pelophylax lessonae; assembly: GCF_965119305.1. NCBI lineage: Eukaryota > Metazoa > Chordata > Amphibia > Anura > Ranidae > Pelophylax > Pelophylax lessonae. The sequence goes on from NC_138779.1 coordinate 171,255,531, forward strand.
TCACAAGACCATCCCCCATACAATTAGTAAACAGTCCCCTAGGATCACACTCAACCCTTTTAACACCCCTAGGTTAACCCCTTCCCTGCCAATGTCATTATTACAGGAACAGTGCATATTTGTAGCACTGATTACTGTAGTAATGTCACTGGTCCCCCCAAAAGTGTAAAAAATGTCAGTTATGGGTCTGATCTGTCCGCTGCAATGTCGAAGTCCCACTAAAAATCACAGATCGCCACCATTACTAGTAAAAAAATAAAATAAAAAAGACATAAGTCTTTCCCGTAGTTAGTAGATGCGATAACGTTTGCCCAAACCAATCAAAATACGCTTATTGCGACTTTATTTTTCTACCAAAAAATATTTAGCAGAATACAAATTGGCCTAAAAGGATGAAAATTTTTTATGTTTTCATTTTTTTTTTCATTTTTTGGGAATGGTATATAGTAGAATGTGAAAAATATAGTTTTTTGGGGTTTTTTTTTCAGAATTGTCACTATTTTTTTGTTTATAGCGCAAAAAAATAAAAATCGCAAAGGTGATCAAATACCACCAAACGAAAGCTCTATTTGTGGGAAAAAAAGGACATCAATTTTATTTTTATATTTATAAAAAAAAATGGTAGTAGAAAAGCTATTGTTTTACCATTTATTCCAAAAAAAACTTTTCCCCATCATCGTAGCAAACTTTTTGGCATTTTGTGATGTATCATTAGTACAAAAGCTTACTGTATAGTGCTGTTTTAGAGTGGAACCTTTCATTTTCTTGTACTGCCTCTAGTCCCAGCATTTCACTCCCTGGAATATTACATGCTGACATTATTAGATTCTCACTAACTGTGAGTAACCTGCTTCCACATCCTTTTTGCTGACTATCATTTTTTTAAACAAAATCCGTAATTTTGCTTGTTTTGAGATTCCATTACCAGTTTGCCAAATGGCTGTGATTTGCAGTTTAGTGTCTGTTCAATTTTGATGGATCTATTGCTGTATGTGTAAGATGTTTTCCACACACAAGGCACATCTGAATAACACAACTCACCTATTCATGTAAAATCCATGGATAAGTAGCATTTATAGTAAAGACTGACTTTTTCCATGTAGTACTAATGCACAGAAGACTGTAATTCTTCACCGCCAGCCTTATCAGAGTTTTCAAGAGACAGGGTCTAGAATCCTCCTCTTCTATCTCACACCTAGCCTTCACAAAATGCCACTTGGGCCATGAACCATGATTATAAAACACATACTATATGCTAATAAATATAAAATAGAATGGCATACTAATATTAATAACCGAATGACAGAATCACAAAAACCACTAACTTTTCATTGGTGCTCGATGGAAAATTCTAACTTTGCATTGATGATCACTGCAAAAACCACTGTAGCAGGCCTTTGGCCTGATGTGGGTCTGCCATCGGTACCGGTTGACCCTCCAGCCCTTGTGAGCAGCGGCCCTGGGTGTGAGCACTGAGACATTGACATCTTTGTTTTGTGGTTTTATTGTATTTAAGGGAATGGGAGAAGGGAATGAGTGGGATACTCCTTTAGGCTCAACTAGATACAATTCTGGGACTTTTCTGGCAAAAATGCCTATTAGCGCTGTCTTGACGCCAGCCGACGCTAGCCAGTGCTTCCTGACGCTTGAACACTGTGTAATTACTGAAACTGTGCTGGATCCTCAACTTTAGTCCAGAAGATCCAGGACTGTAGAACTGCTTAACTTGTAACACTACAATAGCTCAGAGTCACTGAAAGGCCCGCTCCAGCACTGCACTGGCTGAGAAACTCCTTGTAAGTTCCTGTACTGCTGCAACTTTCAACTGGCACACTTCACACTGTGCACCGGCACTTCAGGGCCCAAACCACAGACGCCCCCTTTACACTTTAAGCTCTTCAGGGTCCACTGACTATGTACCCAGTGGTGGGATTCAGCCGGTTCGCACCGGTTCCATAGAACCGGTTGCTAACTTTCTGCAAGTTCGCAGAACCGGCTGAATCCCTCTGCGCGTCTGAGGACGCGCAGGACAATTGAATGTCCCGCGCTCGGGCAGACGTGGCGCCACGGCCCGCCCATTCTTTGACAATAGCGAATGAGAATTCACTATTGTCACATGATCCTCCTCCTGGCCAATCAGGGAGCGGGTCCTCCCGCTTCCTGATTGGCCGAAAGGCAAACACCGTGCCGTTGGACGAGAAGGAGGCTCCGCTGGAGGACTCGGAGACGCGGGGAGCCGACTGCGAGACCTTCCGTGAGGTAAGTGCATGGGTCTCGCAGGGGGGGATCGCTGGCACTCTGCAATTGGGGGCAATGTTGTGGCTGGCACTCTGCAATTGGGGGCAATGTTGTGGCTGGCGCTCTGCAATTGGGGGCAATGTTGTGGCTGGCGCTCTGCAATTGGGGGCAATGTTGTGGCTGGCGCTCTGCAATTGGGGGCAATGTTGTGGCTGGCGTTATGCAATTGGGGGCAATGTTGTGGCTGGCGTTATGCAATTGGGGGCAATGTTGTGGCTGGCGCTCTGCAATTGGGGGCAATGTTGTGGCTGGCGCTCTGCAATTGGGGGCAATGTTGTGGCTGGCGCTCTGCAATTGGGGGCAATGTTGTGGCTGGCGCTCTGCAATTGGGGGCAATGTGTTGGCTGGCGTTATGCAATTGGGGGCAATGTTGTGGCTGGCGCTCTGCAATTGGGGGCAATGTTGTGGCTGGCACTCTGCAATTGGGGGCAATGCTGTGGCTGGCACTCTGCTATTGGGGGCAATGCTGTGGCTGGCACTCTGAAATTGGGGGCAATGCTGTGGCTGGCACTCTGAAATCATTAGGGGCAATGCTGTGGCTGGCACTCTGCAATCATTGGGGGCAATGTTGTGGCTGGCACTATGCAATTGGGGGCAATGTTGTGGCTGGCACTCTGCAATTGGGGGCAATGTTGTGGCTGGCACTCTGCAATTGGGGGCAATGTTGTGGCTGGCACTCTGCAATTGGGGGCAATGCTGTGGCTGGCACTCTGCAATTGGGGGCAATGCTGTGGCTGGCACTCTGCAATTGGGGGCAATGCTGTGGCTGGCACTCTGCAATCATTAGGGGCAATGCTGTGGCTGGCACTCTGCAATCATTAGGGGCAATGCTGTGGCTGGCACTCTGCAATCATTGGGGGCAATGCTGTGGCTGGCACTCTGCAATCATTGGGGGCAATGCTGTGGCTGGCACTCTGCAATCATTGGGGGCAATGCTGTGGCTGGCACTCTGCAATCATTGGGGGCAATGCTGTGGTCACTGTGCATTGAAAGGGGGGCACGCTGGTCTCTCTGCATTGAAAGGGGGGCACGCTGGTCACTGTGCATTGAAAGGGGGGCACGCTGGTCACTGTGCAGTGAAAGGGGGGCACGCTGGTCACTGTGCATTGAAAGGGGGCATGCTGGCCTCTCTGCATTGAAAGGGGGGCACGCTGGTCTCTCTGCATTGAAAGGGGGGCACGCTGGTCACTGTGCATTGAAAGGGGGGCACGCTGGTCACTGTGCATTAAAGGGGGCATGTACACCGGTCACTGTGCATTGAAAGGGGGCACGCTGGTCACTGTGCATTGAAAGGGGGCACGCTGGTCTCTCTGCATTGAAAGGGGGCACGCTGGTCACTGTGCATTGAAAGGGGGCACGCTGGTCACTGTGCATTGAAAGGGGGCACGCTGGTCATTCTGCTGGGAAAGTCGGAACTGGTTACTAAAATTTTTGAATTCCACCACTGTATGTACCCCCTCTACTACTTCAGGGTCCTCAACCCAGGTACCCCCTTTCAGCTAGCTGGCACTGGATCCCAGAACCTCCTCCGGAGTGGTCTCCTCTAACTCTTCAGGCAGACCCCTAGGGGCAATCCTCAGCACTCACGACCTGTGTAGGCTTTCTTGGGACTGGACCCCTCTCGCTCTCTGCAGGCTCTCGGCACACCGGATCCCCTCAGCTCAACTCAGCACTCTCTGGATTCTCAGGCGACACCCCGAGACATCCATTTCCTCAGACAGGAGGAGAGACAGCCTCACTCTCCTTCCTGGGACTCTGTTCCCGCCAAAGACACCTTGCCACGCACTTTCCCCCCAAACTTATACCCACTCCCAGAATCCTTTGCAGCACAATCTGCCTTCTGGGGTAGTTACAAGCCTGAATGTGTCCCCTGATTGGGTTTCCTCCACCCCCTTATGAGAAGCCTCTCACAGGAGCCAGTGGGGAGACTCCCCCTTCATCAGGCACACCTGGAAACCATGACGCCCTGACTAATAAATCACAGCCCTGCTGTTAGGTAGACAAGTCCCCCTATACCTTTACCTAGCACCTACCTGTAGGGTGCTACACCACTCTGCATTGGGATTCAATGCAAAAGGTTTAATAGTTCATTGCAATTCTAAATGCAATCTAGCTTCAAGTCTTCTACAAACATCACTCACAAAAAGACAATTTGTTCTTTTTAATACATTGGCAGCCTAGCATTTTAGATAATCGTCTGGAGAAACTTGGCATGATTGACTGAACTGAAGATAATTCGTGATGGCAGAACATAACATGACAGCCTGTAGGGACCACAGAGGGGTTTTTTGGTGACAGCTAGTTTGTTTGTATTCCTAGTTTCAAGGAACAACATAAAATGGTACCCTTATTTGAGCCCAATAAAAGCAATTATCCCATGCATGTACATTGCATTGGGACAATTACAGGACTAGTTAGTATGCCAAGGCTACGAGTTTGTTTTTGTTTAATTACCCATTTCTGTTTGCTTTTTCAGGAGAGTTGTAAATGTAATAGAATAACTCATGTAGCACTCTCCTAGGCAGGTGCTAGAGAGTGAGTATAGTTTTTGTCTCTGTCTGCCTATCAGAGGAGCAGCAGGTAAGTTCTATATTGCACTCTGCTTACTAGGGAGCAGGATCTGTGAGTTAGGTTTGCTCAGTGTGCCCAGTGTGTGATTTATATGGTCTGAGGGAATGTCCCCACTGTGCCCAATGGGGAGGCACATTGGACAGCCTCAGTTCCACACCGGTGACACCGCTCCACTTCCTGCTGGACGGGAACAGGAAGGACTGAGACGTACAAGGACCCCCAGCAGCGACCCCATGCCGTAAATTCGTGCCGGAAGGACCCACCTTACCTACAACTACCTACCTTGATATTCAGTAAAGACTGCTATTGGTATCATCATCATTCTGGCTATCTGGAGGCTCTGGCTGCTGTGATCTTGCCTGAGGGGCGCTGTGTGGAATATCATTGTATGCTCAATCACTTTTTCCATCTGGTAAGGAGATAAGTGTGTTACCTGTGTGCAGCAATGAGGTGTTAACCCATCGGATTTCCTTTCTTCACCATTTTGGGCATTCCTTTCTGGGACTTTATCGATCTTATATGAATTTAAGAACTTTATGGTCTTTGACCTATATGACATATATATTTTCATTGCAACAACTCAATTGTATTGCATTATCTCTGTTTATGTATGGACTTATTTTGCTAAGCTGATGGTATAACTTATGTACATGTATTAGGCTACATGTGTGAATGATTTCACCTTGGGTACCTATTTGTAATTTGTTCTTTTAGAGACTATCATTTTTAGTATCTTGTTTTGAGTCATTAACGCGGCTTTTTTCTTATTTGTCTTGTTTTTGGTGCTGTCTCACCTGAAGCTGCAGCTTTCTATTATTGTATTAGCGCGGTTATCTCCTTTATATTGGTACTAGGTAAGTACCTTGAAGAGAAATACTATAAGGGATATTTACCTCAGATTCATCCAGTGGCAGGGTGAAGAAGTGGCCTTGCCGCATCCTCAAGTTAGAAGTCCTCAGAATTGTGAATAGTTCAAGTGTTGGAGTTTCCCACTCATCCCTTCTCCCATCCCAATATAAATTAAAAACAACAAAAACATCAACCCCTAGACTGATCATTGACTGAGCCAAGAACGTAAAGTGTTAAGACTTCTGCTTGCAGTTGCTAAGGGTAACCCAGGGGAATCCAAAAGTGTTAAAAACCAGCAGCTCCTAAGGGGGCAGTGCTACACTCATTTTAATATAGTATGGATAAATATTGAATTTCTTTGTATGTGTACTAAAAAACTGGGTGCATATGTCAGCTAAAAGGAAGGAGAAAAAGCCCCCCCAAACTGTCGTGCAGGATCTAAGCGGCTAGCGCACACAACTTGCCCAAATACACAACATGCCCTATTATAGCAAGCAGCTCAATAGACTGCACAAGCAACCAGGGTGAGGGACACCCACACAGGGTTTGAGGCGCAAACACAATCGCTGTGCGATTGACCTGGTGGAATTCTTTAGACATCTGTGCAGATCTGGGGTCCAGTGCTGTGGTCCAGCTTCTTTGTGGAGGCACTGCTCCTGTAGTGGCAGCTCTGGCTCCATGCCCTTTTGTTTTGTTCCACTGGTGGGAAGGGTCCAACATTCTATTTCTCAACTTTTCTGCACGAGGGCCAGCAGGGACAACACCACCATGCATTTTTTGTCTAACTTCCTAATTCTGCTCCACTTGACAATCTCAGCTTGTGTATGTGAGAATGCACACCCAACTGGCCCAGTCAGCTCAGGAAAGCAGTCTTGGTACACCAGCATAGAGTTTATCTTAATTACCTACAGTTTTCTTAAGTTCGAAATGTCGGTAATACTTTTTGAATTTGTCACAACCTTAGAGACACATGGCTTTCATGAATTAGGCACAAGGCGTTCAAATGTGTCCATGCTGATCATGCTGAAAATGCTTTAAGTCTTTGCCATAGTGTCTTGTTCTTGCTTTGTACTGTTCCAGTATGGTTGTGCTTTACTACTCCTAAATCCAAGGAAAATCTATAAATTGACTGATTCATTGAAAATGTAGTGCTACCCCCTAAGGAGCCGCTGGATTTTTGAGTCCCCTACAGCCAGGCAACACGCATTTTGCAACTTTCACGCATAGTTACATAGTTAGTCAGGTTGAAAAAAGACACAAGTCTATATAGTTTAACCAATATAAAAAATCTTACAATCCCATATATACGTGTAGCACCACCCCCGCAGGAGCTGCTGATTAGATTATTGGGTCTACGTCCTGCCTTCCAACCCCTGAAATTGGCTCGAACCCTCCCTAGGCACAACTGACACGAAATGGGACTATAATACCAAATGGCTACAGGAGAACACAGTTCAGGATATATCACCCCAATAAGTAATAATAACTTGTTACCTTTCTCCAGCCGCAGTCCCTCTGGGTGACACAAGGTGCAACACACAGACTTTTGCTTAACCAAAGTAGCTTTACTGAGAGTTAAAGTACAAGTTGACTTCAAAAGACATCACAAGAGTCGACTAAGAAAGATAAAGTTATTGACACAATAATAAACAATATAATTAAGATAGCTATTTTTGTATACTTATGCAACTAAAAGATAACTCATAGGCTTTCTTTTACCCAATTCAGGCTATACTTTACACACGTCTAGTCTCTTGTATCAGGTAGGCAGAACCTATTTGAATCCCATACACAGTTCCTTCCTTTTGGTTTGGAATCTTCGCTAGCAATCGTTGGTGCACAAGCTATTTGTAATCCAAAAGTAAGGATATATAGTCAAAAGGGGTGAGAAAAAAAAGTTACAATCACCCGCAATGTTACTGCGTAATTGGGCGTATTAATCTTCTTAGTGGTGCATATATAGGCCCCTGACACCTTATGTACTTGTATTTAAAGGCTTAGTCTCCTGGAAGGTGCACTCGGCCGCTGAGTGTACTGCGTACTATCTGAAGTGTAGTTAGCACCGGCTAAAGTTACTTTCTTCCAAGCGAGAAACAGATTTGGGCATGTGCCCTGCTCACCAAACGGCCTCTTTCTTCCCGAGCTCTCCACCTCCGATTTCTGTCACCAGCCGCGCTTGTGGTTAGATGTGGGCAACACCAGTCTCTGCAGAGCATCAATGGGTTCTCTGGGAAGGCTCCTTTACTGCAGATGAAATGCTTCCACTCCGTCACTTCAGGCTCAGGCTTCAGGCCTAGTCCGCAGCATCAGCCCACAGCACTTGCTTCCTTCTAGCTGTTGTGTCAGGAGACAAGAGAGAGAGCCTGGCTCCTCCCTTCCTTTATAAAGCTTCCCCCAAAAGGCTGTGCGGTGAAGCAATGCACCCTGGTGTTCCAACTGAATTGTGGGTATCGTAGTATCTGATGAACATCACCAAGCTGCAGTGTGGCAGTTTGGCCACTAGAAACTTCTGATGAAAACCACCAAGCTGCAGTGTGGCAGTTTGGCCACTAGATGGAGCCGAGTTCCTTCAAAATGTTATACAGTCTACTAATGAACAATTGTAAATGGGAGGATGCCCGCTACACACTCCCCCCACTTTAGAAACTTTGGTCCCCAAAGATAACGACAGCATGTATCCTGTCACATACGTTGGAAAAAAAAACAATTAACTCATGCACAACGGTAAACCATGTCCCTTATCAGAAGCAGAGTTCAAACCCAACAACTGCACATTAAAACACAGGGCCGACAGCGGAACCTCCCACCAATTGTTGGGGGAGGGAAGGTGGTTCTGTTCACAAACCCCCGACACTTGAGTGGCTTGTACAGATGTGCCTGGGGGTGAGCTAGGGTTGTCCTCCACTAAATCTGCAGTGGAAGAACTAGGCTGATCAAGAGTTCTCTTAGAAGTAAGGACAGCTTCTTCCGAGCATTTCCCCAATTGGTCGTAAGTTAGTCTTTTGGGTGGGTGAATGACTCTTCTTTCCCTCTGTTCTTTGGGAGTCACAATCTTAGAAGTGCTGGAACCAGCCGCTCTTGGGGATTCTTCAAGAGCTTCCTCCTCTAGTCCCAACGCATTGGACTCTGGGGTTTCAGAAGCAGTTAATTCTTCTTCAGAGAAAGGTGCAACCTCCTCCTCAGGATCTTCACCATCAGCTACTTCTTCTGTAAGCATGTGGAAAGGCACAAATTCAGGAGCTTCTGCCCGAAGGGTTCCTCTTTCAACCAGTTCGGATGAAGACAGGTACGCAGTCGTGGGTTCTGGTAACTGAGATGACCACATCCAATCAGGTACCTCCTCTTCATCTTCCAGATCTTCAATTGGAGAATCTCCATCCCTCACATCTGGAAATGCTGTTTGAGATCTGGTAACTGGCCTGTGCCCTTGAGACGTTGAAGGGACTTCATGTGAGACTGGGTCAGGAGATAGGCGAACTGCTTCTGAGAGAGGTAATAGGTGGTTCCTATGCCAAGTCTTCAGTGGGCCCACTCTCCCTTCCGGCCTAATCTGATACACAGGAAGGTTTGGCAGCTGCTTACAGATGACATAGGGCTGGGATTTCCAACGGTCAGCCAACTTGTGTTTCCCAGGGATACCCAAGTTCCTCAACAACACTTTATCCCCTGGCTGCAAATCCTGGATCCTAACTTTCAGGTCAAAGTTTCTTTTATTTCTCAGCCCCCGTTGATCAGATGAGACTTGGGCTTTTTCGTAGGCCGTTTTTAGGCTCTTCCTCAACCGGTCCACATACCCCTTGTGAGATGCTGCTGAGGTGTGATCAGGTGATATGCCGAAAGCCAAGTCCACTGGCAGCCGAGCCTCCCGCCCGAACATTAATCGGTATGGGGAGTATCCTGTAACATCACTGACAGTACTATTGTAGGCATGTACGATGGCAGCTACATGTTTACTCCAGTGCTGTTTCTTTTCTGAGCTCAGGGTCCCCAACATGTTCAAAAGAGTCCGGTTAAACCGTTCAGGCTGAGCATCCCCTTGTGGGTGGTAGGGAGTAGTCCTAGTCTTTTGGATGCCTAACAAGTCTAGCAACTTCTTAATCAGCCGGCTTTCAAAGTCTCTTCCCTGATCTGAATTGAGGCGTTGCGGTAAACCATAGTGCACAAAGAACTTTTCCACTAATACTTTGGCCACTGTTGTGGCTTTCTGGTCTTTTGTTGGAAACGCCTGGGCGTATCTGGTGAAATGATCTGTTACCACAAGGACATTCCCTTGACCACTCAAGTCAGGCTCCAGGCAAAGGAAATCAATGCACACCAGTTCCATAGGCCCCTGACTTTGCAGATGGCCCATTGGGGCTGCTTGACGTGGCAAAGTTTTCCTCTGGATGCAGCGAGCACAAGAACGACAGTATCCTTCAACTTCACCCCGCATACAGGGCCAGTAAAACCTGTCTCTCACAAGTTGGAAAGTCCTTTCAGGCCCCAGATGACCATGATTGTCATGGAGAGCAGCCAAGACTCCTTCCCTGAATTTAGCTGGTAGGAACAGTTGCCACTTCTCTTCCAGATCATCAGAGGGGCCCCTTCGGTAGACCACCCCTTGGCGTATCTGTAGCCGGTCCCATTCTTTATGCAACAATCGGGCTTCCCGAGGGGAGTCTGTTAGAAGCAGCTCAGGGCGCTGAGTCTCTATGGCCTTCAGCAAAAGTTTCCCCAAAGGGTCTTTTAACTGCTCCTTCCTCAAGTCCCCTTTCGATAGCCTAGGCAAACCTTCTTCTTCAACCTGGGTCACCCTGCAATAACACCTGGGTACTCCAGCAGCTGAGACCCCAATCTCTTCGGCTCTTGCTCCTCCACTGGATCGAAATTCCGTTCCCTGACATAGGGCGCGCACTCCCTCTGAGGTCAAGTGGGCCCATTCTTCAGTAGGATCGTTGGGGGCATGAGACCTTCTGGAGAGGGCGTCTGCATCCCTATTCCCAACACCTGGTCGGTATTTTAAACTGAACATAAAGCTAGAGAGAGCGGCTAACCACCTATGTCCTGTAGCGTCCAGTTTGGCAGTGGTCAGCAGGTAGGTAAGTGGATTATTATCCGTTTTGACTATGAATTCTGCTCCATATAAGTAATCTTTCAGTTTGTCTACTACAGCCCACTTCAAGGCCAGGAATTCCAGCTTGTGTGTGGGGTAATTCCTCTCGGAAGGTATCAGACTTCTGCTCACATAAGCAACGGGCCGCAGGTGACCGTCATGCTCCTGGTACAACACCCCACCTAGCCCATCTCTGCTGGCATCGACATGTAGTTCGTAGGGTTTTGAGGGGTCTGCGTAGGCCAACACAGGGGCAGTGGTCAGGCTCTTCTTCAACTGAATGAAGGCTTCCTCACATTTCGAGGTCCACTGATCCTGAATAGATTCCTTGGGCTTTCTAGGCCCCATGGCGGGTTTCACTGGTTTGACTAGTTCTGGAACATCATCTTCCCCTTCGGTTCTGAGTAATTCATTGAGGGGTCGGGCAATTTTGGCAAACCCTTCCACAAATCTCCTGTAATAGGAGCAGAAACCCAGGAATGATCGGAGCTCAGTCACATTTGTGGGCCTCGGCCAGGAAGTAACAGCATCCAGCTTCTCTGGGTCGGTGGACACTCCTTCTGCAGACACAATGTGACCCAGGTAATGGACCGAGGACTGGTAAAACTGGCACTTCTCCGGAGAAAGTTTCAGGCCTTCTTCATATAACCTCTTTAGGACCTTTTCCAACCTCTCTTCATGCTCTTCTAGGGTTCTGCCGAACACAATAATATCATCCAAGTATACCAGTACCTCTATCAGGTTCATATCTCCAACAGTTCTCTCCATCAGTCTTTGGAAGGTGGCTGGGGCTCCTGACAACCCTTGAGGCATGCGGTTAAACTCAAAGAACCCCACGGGGGTGATGAAGGCTGTCTTCTCCCTATCCTCAGGGTTCATGGGGATCTGGTAGTATCCGCTCTTCAAGTCCATCACACTGAACCACTTGGCCCCTGACAAACTTTGTAAAGCGTCTTCAATCCGGGGGGTGGTATACTGGTCTGGAATAGTCCTTCTGTTCAGTGTTCGGTAGTCGATACAGAGCCTCAGGGACCCAGTTTTCTTCCGGACTACCACTATTGGAGAAGCGTACGGGCTCCTGGATTCTCGAATAATCCCTGTTCTCTTGAGTTCCCCCAACTGCTCCCGTAGATCTTCTAAGTCACCCAAGGGAACCCGTCGGACTCTCTCCCGAAAGGGTTTATCTTCATGTAGGCGGATATTATGGGTGGCACTCTTTGCACACCCCACATCGAATTCATCTCTAGAGAATATTCCTTTCCATCGAATCAGTTGGGCCCTGGCTCTCTTCTTCCATTCCGGTGGGAGGGCCGTATTTCCAGAGCAGAGCTCCTCTATGGTGATTTCGCCCCCGTCTTCCCTCTTCAAATCTGATGGGGCAACTGGGGTGGCCGGGTTCACCTGGCCCAACAGCACCCTGGCCGGCACCTTCACCGGAGTAGTAGCAGTATTTCTGACACTCACCAAAACCTTCCCATGACTTTTCTGTAATGCCTTCAATGGGATCACTTCGGGGATCACTTCTATCCCTTTCTGTGCCTCCGATGGGCCTGATTCAAGAACCATGAAAGGGCCTGGCTGCTTCCAAGTGAGCTTGACAGAAGCCCTCAAGCAGGTCACCTCTCCCGGCTGCAACACCTTCTCTGTTTTATCCAGCTTCCAGATCTTTCCAACTCCTTCGGCAGGGGCCTTCTGTTCCAGACCTAGACGTTGATAGGCCTGCCTTAACATGGGATGAACTTTCAGAGTTGGGGCATCCTGTCCCTGGACTAGTTGTGTCAGCAATCGCCTGACTAGGTCAGTGTTGGTCCCTATAATGAGGGAACTCTTATTGGCCCCTGGTGGGCGAGGGCATACCACTGCTAAAGTATCGAAGGTTTCAGCTTTGCCGGCCAAGGAGGGGTCAAAAGTTAATTTGATTGGCAAATACCCGTCATAGGGAAAACTTTGTGTTCCAATACCCCATATCTCCAGGTCTTCCAGCCTCTGCAGGGGCAGATGTTTGAGGTGTCTATCGTAGAAATCCCTATACAGGAGAGTCACCTGGGCTCCTGTGTCCAGTAAAGCCTTTGTATAAATTCCTTCCACTTGGATTGAGACTACAGGGGAAGGCCCCACTAGCTTGACAGGAAATTCTTTTGGAGTAGCCCTTCTGCCGGGCTCAGCTACCTGCACCCGTACTCCTTTCCTTTTTGAGTTTCTACCGGGCCTCATCTCCTCCTGGGCCTGGTGTGCATTGATTTCCCGCCTCTTATCGGCCCAAGTCGTGGAATGAGAGGCATTTAAAGAGGGCCTTACTCCCTGACTGTGGCTCTTAAATTTAAGGGATCTCTTGGAGTCCATTAAAACTGTTGGGCGCCCGGTTGACTCCTTCACCGGAGCCCTCTGAAGTTTTCCGCCGGCTTGCGGTGTTTGAAGGCAGCCTCCTCTGGACTGGGACATACTCCTCTGACATGCCCTACCCCTCCACAATTGAAACAGGTTATCGGCCTCCTAGGTTTCTGTTCTGGTTCAACACTGGAACTAGGGTGTTTAGCAGGCTTCTCTTCTGTGTTTCTATTAGATAGAGCAGATGCCTGACTGTTCAGGATGGATACCATTTCTATTAGCTGTGACACCTGAGTCTTTAAGAGCTCAACTTGTGAGTCGCCTTCTTCCGCACTTATCACTCTAACTCGGGCGGTTGTTTCCCGTTCTTGGCTCTTCCTTTTGTTATCCAACATGACCTCTTCTTCCCGGACCATCCTGATCAGATCAGGGTACTCCAGGATGCCACCGTCCTGGCGAGTTCGCAACAGTATAGCAATAGGGTCTAGAGGTTGAGCTCCCCTCAGCACCTGTTGTGCTCGAGTCTCATCCACCTTCCGGGGATCCAACCCTTTTTTTAACAGAATCTGATGTATGATCCTATCCAGACGCCCGATGAATTCAGACAGTTTTTCTCCTTCCTTCTGGTAACAGTGCTCCAGTTGGTAAAGAAGTTCAGTAACCTTTTCTGTCCGGCCAAACACATCTTGTAGAATATCCAGATAGTCTTGTGCAGTACAATCCTTCTTGCTTAGCTTGAGGTTGCGTACGGCCTCCAATGCAGGCCCCTTCAAACTCTCTGTGATTCGCTGCTTCTTATGCTGTTCTGGTATCTCCCACTCCTCCAAGGCCTGAGTAGCGTTATCTAGCCACTCCTCGAATCCATCTTCCACTGAGGGTACAGGTTGCTTCCCAGAAAAAGTCCTGAGCTTCCTGTATCCAGCCATCAGATAGTTTGGAGGATCCTTGTTACATTTGGCTACTATTTCCCCCAGGACAGCGCATAGTTCTGAGCTAAGGGTAGTCAAAGGTGGTGCACTGAATCCCTCCTTTTTGGCACTTTCTTCTGTGCTCAGTCCCCCTGTAGTAGTGGGTATAGGGTCTTCCTCTTCACCTTCTGGGTGTATCAGGAATAACTCTACTTGATCTATAGTTTTTATGCTGGTGCCCTTGAAGTGATCTGGGACCCCCTTCTTCCATTCACACAATGCGTAGGTGTGTTGATTGGTGGTATCTGTCCTCATGTCCATCACCCAAAGTTTCCTGTCCTTGGAATATGTTCTCAGAACTGAGAGTAGTTGTTCCTCTGTCCAGTTCTCTCCCTTGATTCCAATCACCAGACCATGGCCGATAAGGACATTTTCTTCTCTGCACCACCGGGCTGCAGCGGCAGGGTCCATTTCTGTGCGATCAGCGATTTTGTCACTGAGAGGGAACTGTTGCAGGACCGTAGATATCCCGGACGAGCCCCCACGTGTAGCACCACCCCCGCAGGAGCTGCTGATTAGATTATTGGGTCTACGTCCTGCCTTCCAACCCCTGAAATTGGCTCGAACCCTCCCTAGGCACAACTGACACGAAATGGGACTATAATACCAAATGGCTACAGGAGAACACAGTTCAGGATATATCACCCCAATAAGTAATAATAACTTGTTACCTTTCTCCAGCCGCAGTCCCTCTGGGTGACACAAGGTGCAACACACAGACTTTTGCTTAACCAAAGTAGCTTTACTGAGAGTTAAAGTACAAGTTGACTTCAAAAGACATCACAAGAGTCGACTAAGAAAGATAAAGTTATTGACACAATAATAAACAATATAATTAAGATAGCTATTTTTGTATACTTATGCAACTAAAAGATAACTCATAGGCTTTCTTTTACCCAATTCAGGCTATACTTTACACACGTCTAGTCTCTTGTATCAGGTAGGCAGAACCTATTTGAATCCCATACACAGTTCCTTCCTTTTGGTTTGGAATCTTCGCTAGCAATCGTTGGTGCACAAGCTATTTGTAATCCAAAAGTAAGGATATATAGTCAAAAGGGGTGAGAAAAAAAAGTTACAATCACCCGCAATGTTACTGCGTAATTGGGCGTATTAATCTTCTTAGTGGTGCATATATAGGCCCCTGACACCTTATGTACTTGTATTTAAAGGCTTAGTCTCCTGGAAGGTGCACTCGGCCGCTGAGTGTACTGCGTACTATCTGAAGTGTAGTTAGCACCGGCTAAAGTTACTTTCTTCCAAGCGAGAAACAGATTTGGGCATGTGCCCTGCTCACCAAACGGCCTCTTTCTTCCCGAGCTCTCCACCTCCGATTTCTGTCACCAGCCGCGCTTGTGGTTAGATGTGGGCAACACCAGTCTCTGCAGAGCATCAATGGGTTCTCTGGGAAGGCTCCTTTACTGCAGATGAAATGCTTCCACTCCGTCACTTCAGGCTCAGGCTTCAGGCCTAGTCCGCAGCATCAGCCCACAGCACTTGCTTCCTTCTAGCTGTTGTGTCAGGAGACAAGAGAGAGAGCCTGGCTCCTCCCTTCCTTTATAAAGCTTCCCCCAAAAGGCTGTGCGGTGAAGCAATGCACCCTGGTGTTCCAACTGAATTGTGGGTATCGTAGTATCTGATGAACATCACCAAGCTGCAGTGTGGCAGTTTGGCCACTAGAAACTTCTGATGAAAACCACCAAGCTGCAGTGTGGCAGTTTGGCCACTAGATGGAGCCGAGTTCCTTCAAAATGTTATACAGTCTACTAATGAACAATTGTAAATGGGAGGATGCCCGCTACACACACAATCCTATACCCACAGTTGTTCCAGAGGAAGGTGAAAAACCCCAGCAAAGCATGATCCAATTTGATACAGCAAGGGAAAAAAATTACTTCTTGATCCCCCATGAGGCAATCAGATATTCCCTGTATAACATTTACCTATATATGTTAGTACCCAGTTATATTATGTACATTAAAGTGGAGTTCCAGGCACAGAAACCATTTTTCAATAAACATACCCCCGGGACAGTCAGGGCTAGTACATTCCACAATGGCTAGCCTCTGATCTGTCCCGGTTCGCACTTACCTGCAAGAAAAAATACTCACTTATAAAATTTCTTCCACAGCGTTGCAATCTCTCTTGTGGGCAGCTGAAGCCGGCGCGGTCCTCTTCTGCGTCTTCTTCCGCGTCTTCTTCTCCCAGAATGCGCCTGCACCGGCCCCTCTCGTCACTTCCGGTGCGGCGCCGCATTCCTCCACAGTTTGGAGCCGTCGCATTGATTCCTGGGAGCGATGACGTTCAGCTCCCAGGAATCATCGCGAGACAGGAAGTGACGGCGGAGCAGCGGCGCTGAGGGAGGAAGTGCCCTGAGGTGAGTATTTTCGATCTTCAATTACAAGGTGAGTAAAAAAAAAAAAAAGAACCTAACTATCCAATTCCTTTTCAGGTGATGAAGAACTAGCAGACGGGCACAAAAAAAAAAGATCGATTTTGTGCCCGGAACTCCTCTTTAAGGAAATAATCCAGGCCTTTTTTAAAGCAATCAACTGAGCCGGCCAAAACCACCTCTGGAGGGAGTCTATTCCACATTTTCACTGCTCTTACTGTGAAGAAACCTTTCCGTATTTGGAGATGAACTCTCTTTTCCTATAGATGTAAAGAGTGCCCCCTTGTCCTCTGTGATGACTTTAAAGTGAATAACTGAACATCAAGTTCACTCTTTGAACCCCTTATGCACACAGAGTCAGTAACCAGGCCATAGGCTTGTTTTTGTTATTTTTTTGGAGGGAAAACAACTTGGATGGGGAAGAGGGATTATGGAATGCCCATAATGCCAACACCTACAGGAGCTCTATGTCCTCTTGGTGAAACTTGCAAAGTATCAACTGTATGCAGGAGCACTGTGTCCCCTTGGTGAAACTCACAACATTCCAATACTGCAGAAAATACCAGCCCACCTGGCTGCCTTTAAAAATGTGTCCCAAAGCAAGGGATTTAGGTTAACTGTTACACTGTTCCTGTAAAAGCATGCTGGATATTGCATCTGGAAGCCTTCTCCCTTTTAGGCCCTGGGAGTATAGAGGTACGTACACTGTCCTTCGAATCCAGCTGCCTTGAATAAGACTGTTGTTCAGGCCTAGACAGGGCATCTCCTGCATGAGACTGAAGGGTAGTGAAGATTCCTCTCTCCAGCTTCCTCTCCTTCCTTTCTCAACTCCAGCCTGAAGGCAGAGTCCCCCAGCCTCAGGGTCCCCTCCAAGGCCACACGACATGAACCTCAGCACTCCATCTTCCACCCAGCAACAACAACCCAACTGGCTGGGCTCTTCAATGTTTATGAGCCATTCTTACCACCCTACTAGTCCTCCTGCTTAGGGATTGGTTAAACTCCCATAAATATACAGATCCTTGCCTCTGTACCTCTGCCCACTAGTTTCTAGAAGTTTCCATGGACCTCCAGAACCAGGGGGAGGTGATAAAGCCCTGGTCTACAGAGCCTTCTAGTCTGACCTTAATCTGAACCTACAGCAATTACCCAGACTCACTTACCTACCATCAGAGCTTTTTTTCAGCAGGAATGCGGGGTAACGCAGTTCCGGCATCTCCCGTACTGAATGTATGCAAGAGGTGCTGGGGTGTGCTGAAGAGTCTACTGATGCTGGCTGCTGGGCGGTCTATTGTAGCTGAAGGAGGTCCATTTTTGTATGGGGGGTGGGCTCTTTTGTTGCTTTGGAAGTCTATTGATATTGGTGGAGGATCTATTGTTGGTGGGGAGGGTCTTATGTTGCTGGGGGGGGTCAATTGATGCTGGGAGAATTCTACTGTTGAGAGAGGGGTCTGTTGATTCTGGCTGTGGGGAGATTTGTTGTTGCTGCCAGGGGTCTATAGTTGCTGGGGGTCTATTGTTGTTCTGGGGAATTTTTTTTGTTGCGGTGGTCCATTTTTGGGGGGAGGGGGGGTCTTCTGTTGATGTTGGGTCTATTATTGTTGCTGTCTGCAGGGGATCTATTTTACTGCTTTTCTTGTTCTTATTAACAAATTACTTGCCACAAAAAAAGTTATACTTGGTTCTATATTCTCCATAAATGGCAGTACTGGGAGATGGGCAAGGGGTGGAACCAAGGAACATTCCTCGGAGGTGGATAGGGGGTGGAGAAAAGAGATGACTCAGGAAGGGAGAGTTCCTGCACCTATTCTTTGAGAAAAAAAGCCCTGCCTACCATAAATCAGCATAAATATTCCTAACCAGACTGTACACTGTGCTACAAAATAATAATTTTACTGGAGACAGCCACTGAGAAATTCTTCTTAAAGCTTAGCTACAAATTTTGATACTTAACATAATAACAAAAACATCAGCTTATAAAAATGGGAAATCATATCAATTTACTTTGACTTAACCCCTTTATGAATAAGCTCTTTGCCAAAAATGTTAGAGGACGGAGGCATGCGAGAACTTGTATAGCATTGGGTGGCAAAATACATTTTTAAACGTTTAACAGTGGCATTCTTCTCTTGCTTCATTGCTTGGATGTTCAGCAGATATTAGACCTGTAACTGGGAGTATATGGGCATTACATCTGTAGTGGAACATTGGAATATTTTGTAACCACTGTAATGATAAATGGAAATATGCACTCACTAAAAGTATAAAAAAAGGGTTTAAGTTGAACTACACCTACCTCAGCTCTAGTGAAGTGACATCTGCAAGCTCCTTTTCCAGCATCCTCCGGGGTTTGCAATTTTTAGCTTGATTGGCCAAAGGAAATGAAACTCCCACACATAACCTCGGGAGTTAGTTCAAACCGGCACTCAGCAGATATGTCCACTACCTCTGTGACACCAGTCTTTAGATATGAAGACTGCATTGGTGTTCTCTGTTTATGATTTTATTTCATTTGTTCACCTGGTGATCCTGCCAGTGACACTTACTGCCAGAGAGCGACAATGTTTACTCACTGTATATCTATGGAGGAGCAGCACTGTCAGACCAGGAGAGGAAGTGTGTTAGAGCTAGAGAGCAATTCCCTCTTTCCTCATCACCAAATCATAGTGAAGGTGTTCTGTAGTCCAAAGAGAGAACTGGACAGGGCTGATAACAGGCATTTTTGTATACTTACACTGGTTTTAAAGGCACAAAATGTGAAAATGTGCATGTGTTGGAGCACTGAATATGTTTTTTTTTAATGTACAGTACAATTACAAAGCGTAGATATGTTTCAATTGCATTGTCTTTTAAAGATATACTTATGCCCCGTACACACGCATCGATTATTGGCCGGGAATTTTCGGCCAAAGTCCGATCGGCCGTTTTTCGGCTTGTTAGTATGATGCTTCCGACAACCGACTCCGACTTTTCGGCCGAAAAAAATCTGGTGTGCAGGCTATATAATTTTTGTTGGCCAACAACACAACGGCCGATTTTCGTGCAGTCAGTACAGATTTCGGCAGACAAAAATCTGATGAGCAAGACTGGGCATGCTCAGTGAAGAAAAAACACATGGAAAGTAAACCAGCACATGATATCACTTCTGAAGTTGATTTTTGTTGGCCGAGAAAATTTGTGTGCAGTCTAGAGCACATTCCAACCAACACAACACAACTCTGGACAAAAGTCGGACGATCAGTCGGCCGATAATCGTTGCGTGTGTACGAGGCATTAGAATAAGGACTTCCTTCTCATCTAATAGTTCATTTGGGGCCAGCCTAATTTTAGAAGTCCTGCACATAAAGAATCTATAATGATGCCAAATGTACCGTGCATTTGCTTTGCCCCTGTCTACAGCAAAATATATGTATTGAAAACAGTTGTTGCCAGTTGTCCTATGTGTCTTTTATACAAAACATTCTCCACTATCCAAAAAAACTAAAAAAAAACAGTTTGAAGAAAAAAGAATTAAACTTAAGTAAAAAAAAAAAAAAAAAATGTTCTCCAGCTGCTATAATACATTGTGGTATAAAAATCAGTACTAAACCCAAAAACAACAAATGAATATTTTGCAAGTAACCAATCTTTAAATGCTTTATTTTCTTTATAGGTTTTTTCCCTTTTTTTTCACCCAGTGATCTGGTCAGTAACACATTTCCAGCATTTCCACTCTGGATGGAGGAGCAATGGAGACACTTTTGTACAGCGGCATTGTCTGTCTGCGGAGAGGATAGTGTTCGATGTACTAGCAGATTTAGATGGACTTCCTTAACAAACTAAAGGTGAACTCCAGCCAACACGTTTGCCAGTTATAACAACAATTTGTGTTTCCTTTTGGGATAAAGGTTTTGCATAAATTATTAAAAACTGACCATTGTAAGCATCTCTGTCAGTAATAGATGGTTTGTGTCAACCCTTTAATTGCCATTTTTGCTGGACAGCTTCCTCTGTTAAGGTTCGCACACACCATAAGAAAATCGGGCGAACATTTTCATCCAAAGAATTTTCGTATGATTTTCGTATAGTGTGTACAGAACTTTCTACAGATGATTCTGAATTTTCGTACGAAAATTCTCAAAGGGATAAACTCCAAAATTTTTCTCATACGGGAAAAAACGAATGATTTTTGTTTAATGTGTCCTTTTTTCGTACGACTTTGTACAAGAAAAATCAGAAAAGAAAGACTGCGCATGATCAGAAACAATAAACAACAAAAAAAGCCTTTGTCATACCAGAATTTTCGTACAAATTTTCTTAAGAATTTTCATTCATCGGTTCTGATTTGCTGTGAAAAACGAGGAAAACCGAACAATCGTTCGCCCGATTTTCTTATAGTGTGTACCCCACTTAAAGGAGGTTAAAAAAACTGTTACTGGCTGAATCACCAGTTGAAAATGACAGAGAAAAAATACTGAAAAAAAGCTAAAGCAGCCACCACATCTGATAAGCTGCGATGTAATAAATTTGTTTTTGGGTTTATTACCCCTTTAACCACTTAAGCCCCGGAGGATTTGGCTGCTAAACGACCAGGGGGTATTTTGCGATTCGGCACTGCGTGACTTTAACAGACAATTGCGCGGTCGTGCGACGCTGTACCTAAACGAATTTGACGTCCTTTTTTTCCCACAAACAGAGCTTTCTTTTGGTGGTATTTGATCCCCTGTGCGCTTTTTACTTTTTGCGCTATAAACAAAAAAAGAGCGTAAATTTTGCAAAAATAACAATATTTTTCACATTTTTTTATATGAAATTCCCCAAAAAAAATGTAAAAATCAAAATTTTTGAACATTTTCGGCCAATTTGTTTTATGCTACATATGTTTGGTAAAAAAAAATCGCAAAAAGCGTATTTTTATTGGTTTGCGCAAAAGTTATCGCGTTTACTAACTAAGGGAAAGATTTTTGTCATTTTTGTTGTTTTTTTTTAACGCGTAATGGCGGCGATCTGCGATTTTTTTTGCGGGACTGCGACATTGTGGCGGACAGATCGGACCCTTGACTGACATTTTGACACTTTTGGGGTTACCAGTGAAATTTCTACAGTAATCAGTGCTATACATATGCACTGTTACTGTAAAAATACACTGGTAGTGAAGGGGTTAACTTTATTTGAGAGGGAGGGGCTGTGTGTGTCCCTAGGGGCGTGATTCTTAAGGCCCGTACACACGTACTGATCGTCGGCATACAAACGTCGGTGGACGAAGGATCTGCCGATTGTACGCGTGTTAGTATGGTGCCTCCGACAGATGTCTGCGCACAATCCGCGGACAAAAGTCTTTCTTGCAAACATGAAAATTTTTGTATGCCGACACCAGAACGGACGATTGTTCGCCTGTCAGTACAGAATTCGGCCGACAGACCGCAGATTTGCAAGACTGGGCATGCTCAGAAAATAGAAAACACAGGGAAAGTTAACCATTACATGACATCACTTCTGCAGTCGGCGGACAAAATTCTTGTGCTGTCCTTGTGCTGTCTTTGCACTTTTCAGCAGACACCGACATCCCGGGGAGAAAAGAGGAACATTTGTATGCCGACCATCGGTACGTGTGTACGGGGCTTTACTGTGATTGGCTGTGGCTTGAGGTGTAAGGACACTGATCAACGGTTCTACATAGTGGAACCGTGTGATCAGTGTCTTTACACCGAGGAGAATGACAGGTGACTTGTTTACACAAGCCGCCTGACTTTCTCCCTCTCCCCCGACGATCACCGAGTGACACGTGCGGGGGGGTCCGTGACCGCGCGGGAGCGCGCCTCCGCGGGCGCGCGCCCGCTCCCCAGACCCTCCCAGGCTAGTGACGTTAATTAACGTCACTCTGCCTGGCCGGGGCTGACCGCCGCAGTAAATTTACTTGCGGCGGTCGGCAATCGGTTAAAGGCCAAGTTCACCTTTTTTTTTTTTTTTAACTAAAGCTGGCCATACGCTATGCAATCTGATTGTCCATTCTCTGTATAGGTTCCTTTAGACTTACCAGAACTATGGAATAGGAGGACACATTCACCCTGGCAGGCCCTTGCACTACATAGTTGATGGTAAATCTAAAGGCCCTTTCACACTAGTGCGACTTGTCCCGCGAAATCGCATGACAAGTCGTTTTCCATTATTTTCAATGAGCCCCATTCATATCTGTGCGTTTTAAAGTTGCGCCGACTTCAAAGTATTTTCTGCACTACTTTGGCACGATTTTAATGCGTTTTGAGGTATATAGCCATAGCCATTGCTTTTAAAATCGCATTAAAATTGCGGCAAAGTCGCGTCAAAATCGCATCACAAAATTGCAGTAAAATCGCGTCGCATAAGTGGGAAAGGGGCCTAAAGGAAACTGTAGAATCAGATTGCATAGTGTATGGCCAGATTTTTACAAGTACAAAGGAGAGAATCAATGGAGACAAAACTTACATTCCTACATGTTTTTTACATTGTTACATTTTTTGTTTTGGGCGTTTTTTTTAGCATTTTTGCTTGTTACGTATAGAGCAGCCTATTCACTTGAATGGGCTGCCCTATGTGCTCCAGACCTTTTTTTAGAGTGGAGTGTGGTGCACTTTTTACAGTGCTTTTTGGTGCGTTTGCAGCGTGTTTCGTAAATTCAAGGAAGAACGCACATTTTCTGTGCAGTTTGCAAAGCATTCAGAAACGTACACATGTGAATGGAGCTTCATTATTCTTGTGTGAACAAACTAATTTCACTTTCAGGCTTGATTCGCACTAAGCACAGTGGGATCGCTCATTTTGTGGCTTGTTTTTCCTGTGACATTGATTTCAATGGGCTGCGATACATGTGGCAAAGTAGCTCATGAGCCATTTTGGTGTGTTGCAGGTTGCACATTTTTACTGTGCATTTTGCTGTGCTTTTCACTAATTTATTGACGTGGCAAAATGTATGTTTGCTTCTTTGTTTGGTGTGCTGCTAACAATTATTGGCACAAAAAGCACAACTAGTTAATTTTAGGTGTATAAAGGTAGCCATACACTATACATCACTGAGGATCACTAAGCACATTTTTGGGTACTTTACACCTACCTCCTTTTTTCTTGTTTTTCTTTTGTTTCTGTATATTGACATGCATTATTGTTGTATTTCTTTTTCTTTGGAAAACACAAAAAAATCACAAATAGAAAACCATGTTTTACTTTTAATCAGAGTTGTATAAAGTACTCGAAATTTCTACTTGAGTAAAAGTACAAGTGCTCGATCAAAAAGTGACTTGAGTAGAAGTGGAAGTGCTCACAGAAAAAGTTACTTAAGTAGAAGTACTAAAGTATTCAACATTTTTTTTACTTAAGTATTGCAAGTAGTTTTTTCAAAAAATTTGCTACTTAAGTACTAAAAGTAAAAAGTACCAGTAGTTTTGAAAAAAAATTTCTACTCAAGTACTGAAAGTAGAAGTACAAGTACTGTGTTATGTAGTTATTAAAGAAAGAAGTCAAAAGTTTGAACATCATATTGTTTTTTATTATTTCAAATGATTTATTCAAATGATTAACCTGTGTTTGTTAGTAGTTTCTTGATGCACTTTAAGCGCTGTAGCACCATTTATTTGTTTGTTTCATATTTTCTTTTTATTGGAAAGATTTGGTATAGCAGCTTTTATTATACACAGCCTTTATTTTCGTATGCGCTGATTTACAAATGACATTATACACATTTTTTTGAGCTTTATGCAACCTGCCATCTACTGTTCTGGCAGTGGTAATTTTTTTAAAAGTAACGAGTAACTATGCAGCACAAAAAAAAATACTTGAGTAGAAGTATCGAAATCATCGAAAAAATGTAGTGAAGTAAAAGTAGAAGTAGGAGAAAAAAATTCTACTCTAGGAAAGTACAGATACCGCATTTCGGTACTTAAGTACAGTACTTAAGTAGTTCTACTTCGTTACTATACATCTCTGCTTTTAATTGCTAACTCTTTGGACATTTCCTCCCTTTGCTGACCTTTTTGTTTTTATTTTTGGTTTATTTTGTTTAGTTTGTGGTTCATTTGAGGACAGTGGTCTTTGTAGTTGCTGTTCCATAATGGCAAAATCCTTTTTTTTATTGCTTGTAAAAAAAGGTTACTTTCTCTCATGTTTGCCCTACCCATCACTAGCCAGTATATGTGGAGGGAGGAGCCAAGTGTAGTCTGGGTTCCGGAGTGGAAAAAGGAGAAGATGTATTACTGGAAGATAGGGAGGGTGACCACCCCCCTCCCTTTTCAGTTCTTGGGCTCTTGGAGTATTAGGAAATGCATAGGGTAATTTAAGAGTCAGAGTAATGCAATGCAGTGCCCCTCCTTATCCCCCATTGATGGGACATTTATGAAGGTGTTTGGGATTTCTGACATATGCTTTGGATTTGCTAATACCTGAGTGTTAAACAGTTGCCATTGTGTGGATGGAATTGTATCATTCTTAGTTTTGCTAAGTAAAAAGACTTTCTCCTATTTATGTATGTTGAAAACAATATCATAAAAAAGTAGTGCAATTGCTGGAGGGCTGCAGGCAATGGCGGTAGTCCTTAGAATATGCTGGACTGACATTAGCCTCATTGGTAAGCAGTGCACCAGCTGTTACCTGGAAAATCTTCGAATAGCAGTTGGTTCAGGGTAGGAGTGGTGAGGGTTCAGTGAAAGTGGGTCATTTGACAGAAGTAACCTTGTAAGTTCCCCTGGTGCACTGGCGATGTTGCCTGGTCACTTCTGTAACATGGACCCCAAGTATGAGATGTGACCATGGAGGGACTATACCTGGAACCATAGGGACAGCCAAGGATTCTAAAGTGAAGTGCAAGACATATTTCTACCTGTGCCCATGGGCGTCCGCAGAACTTTTTTCAGGGGGGGCATCATTTTAACCGCTTTACCACTGCTCACATTGCTGCTACTGCAATGTGGCTCGTTATCGTCCAGCGACGTAGACCTACGTCGCAGGACTCCGCCCCTTGTGGGCGCCGCGTGCGCGCCGCCGGAGGCTCGCTCCCGCTGTTTTCAGTCACAGCGGGAGTCGGGCCAGAGGAGGAGCTGCCGCTGCTCTTCCCCGATCGTCGGGGAATCTAGTTTGGAGATCCGCCCGCTTGTGTAAACAGAGCGGGCGGATCTCCTAAGTGACAGGCAGGGACAGATCGCAGTGTTCAGCATAGCTGAACATCCTATCTGTCCTTGAGTCACTCAGTCACCTCCCCCCCACACACGTCAGTAAGCACCAGGCATACATTAACCCCTCCCTCTCCAATAAAATTAACCCCTTCCCTGCCAGTGTCATTTTTACAGTAACAGTGCATATATATAGCACTGATTACTGCAGTAATGTCACTGGTACCCCCAAAAGTGACAAAAATGTCAGTCAAGGGTCCGATCTGTCCGCCGCAATGTCGCAGTCCCGCAAAAAAAATCGCAGATCGCCGCCATTACGCGTTAAACAAAAAAAACACCAAAAATGACAGAAATCTTTCCCTTAGTTAGTAAACGCAATAACTTTTGCGCAAACCAATCAAAATACGCTTATTGTGATTTTTTTTTTACCAAACATAGGTAGCAGAAAACAAATTGGCCAAAAATTTTAAAAAATTTAGATTTTTACATTTTTTTGGGGGGAATTTCATATAAAAAAATGTTAAAAATATTGTTATTTTTTCAAAATAAACACTCTTTTTTTGTTTATAGCACAAAAAGTAAAAATCGCACAGGTGATCAAATACCACCAAAAGAAAGCTCTGTTTGTGGGAAAAAAAGGACGTAAATTTAATTTGGGTACGGCGTCGCACGACCGCGCAATTGTCAGTTAAAGTTGCGCAGCGCCGAATCGCAAAAAGTGGCCTGGACGTAAGACAGCAAAATCCTCCAGTGGTAAAGTGGTTAAGGTCACCCTTGCTCTGCCCCTTTTCAACAATGTCATGAAGGGGAGGGGCTTAGTCATTATACTTATTTTGAGTATTTATTTTTAAAGAGCAAACAGAAGCATTTATTTTTAAAGCATTTGTTAACCTAAAAAAAAAAAAAAAAATTGATCCTGGTCCCTTAAAGCATGTTATACAGCACAGTCCTTTGCTGTGTAATTTGGCCCCTTCTATCACCTAAAATACCTGGCTGATCCTGCCTGGCTATGTCCTTCCCTCTGTAAACTGACCACCATATACCATGGCTGCTGAGCCCTGACACCGTGGTCAGTTTACATGCCTCCATCATCTGCAGCCCTCCTGTCCTCCTCTGTCCTCTCTCCTACTCTCTCCCTGCCTGTCTGCTCCTGTGACATTACCCGCCCCCCTCCCCTCCTGCTGCTGTAGTTTCATTTAATGTTTCATATCCTGTCTACAGTCTGTTTAATAATCCTGTGTGCCCATGAGTCTGTGTTTTATAAAAATAAGTGTATATTCAAGTAAAAACAAAACCTCCTGCGCTCAAGTGCTGTCTGATGGAGTAGAAAGAGGTGCACTACAAACTCAGATGTAAAGAGAGCTGTTTGGTCTTGCTGCCCCCTTCAGGATCAAGGGTATCCAGAACCACTGGTAGAAAAGACAAAAAAGAAAAAGAGGGGCGCACCGACCTAGTGCATTACCATAAAAACATTTATTAAAATATTAAAAAGTGTACAAAGTACTCACAAGACTGGTGTGGTACAACACACATCAAGAATAGCATATACAGTCTCCAAGGTAGCCAGGTCCCAATTGTGACGAATGAGCATGCAGATAGTCGCATGGGGCTGCTGTGGCTAGGCTGACGCGTTTCAGGGGCGAGCCCCCTTCCTCAGAGCCAGAACCCTGAAATTCTTTACAAGTTTTCAGAGCACCACTCGCCGCTCATGTGACCCGCGCCTCTCTCCTCCTCTCCCCCATCCCTCCTCCCCTTCTCCCGACTGACATCAGTGAGGAATCCTCGGCCCCGTCCGCTGCGTCAGCTGTCAAATGAGGAGAAGAGAGAGCTGATGGGTCCCGTGAGCGGTGCTCGGCCCTCTAAAAACTTCTAAAGAATGGATTCTTTTTTTAAAACACACACACAGACACAGGTGTGCGGGCACACAGGATTATTAAACAGAGCAGACAGGATGGTATAAAGTGGCTTAACAAGCACTTGAAAGGGGAAGTTGAGATTTCAGGGGGGGGGGGGTGCCATTTGCCCCCCCCCCCCCCTTGTCCCTACCTGGGCCCGTGCCTGAAAAACAGATCCAATGTTGTATATGCGTTGTGAGATCAGCAGAGCAAAGTTAGAACTTGGGCTCATTTTCCCTAAACAGCTAGAAACTTCAAGCTGTGTTTGGCTCTGTAGGCAAAAGCCAGATAGAAAATGGAAGGAGCCGGATGGAAATTGTTGGGCAAACAGTGACTGCATTTGATCAGATTGAGTCACTGTTCACGTATTCAGTCCTGTGAATACAATCGCTGGCAGTGTAGATTTATCCCACAAGCTGAGTGAGAGAAATCTAGCCATGCATGGCTAGCTTTATCAAATCAAACCTGCAAATTTGCCCATTTCCTTTTGGAAATGGCAACCTTCATGCTTTCTCAATGCAAGTTTACTAAAATTGCCAGGGCATGCTATTGATTGCTAAGGTGGCCTAGGGTGATCATCACTATATCATCATTGATTGAGTTGACAAAATTCTATAAGGGAACCTGTGTCTAAAAACATATATTAGCATTTTTTATATAGCAAGACTCCTCCTTGCTATAAAAAAAAAAAATCTATATCTGCAAAGGAATTCAAATATCCTGCATCAGCAGATTCTACAGGCATTAGTCTTCACTGACATTACATAGTTTCTATTGATACAGCTGTGGTAAAATAATGATAAAGTGTTTTTAAATCCTCTGAAACATTACACGAAAAGGTCAGACTTATGTAGAATCAGGCAAAGGACACAATTCTGAAATATATTATATGGCCTAAACTCCTAGCTGTCCCTTATGTGGAGGGACAGTCCCTCTTTTGCACTCAGGTCCCTGCTTTCATTCAAAGTATAGAAAATGTACTATCAGAATATACCTGAATTAATAAGCAATGTTAAAATGTAAAAGTTATAGGGGGGTTAAAGAGAGCAATGAAGGGAAAAATATCTAGGCAAATATAAGCCAAAATATTCCACCTAAATTTACTGGTCAGGGTTTAAAATGTTTAAATATGTTTACCACCATGTTTAGACGGCATGGGGTGAACATAGATGCAGAAATAAAAATACATAATAAAATACAACTGTGCAAGGGTGACACACACGGCATGAAGAAACTATGGTCTGGTGCTGGTTGTGTCTGCATGTGTCAGCTGGTCACATGTGTTTCTGAAAGATGAATCAGAAGCAACTGTGCACAGGGATTTAAGCCTTGTGCTTGAACAGCTGCCAGGTTGGAACAAGTGCTGTTTGATGAGAGAGGTGTGAGCTTAGTGTAGAACTAGCTAAGACTTTTCATCTTCCATCTAGCCTCATGTCCCATCCTGTTTGCACCTTTGATAGGTCAGGTCAGATCTAGAGACTATCCAGAGATGTATTCTGTCCAGTTCTGGTCGCCAATCCTCAGAAGGGATGTGCTAGAACGTGTGAGATACATACACTTTTTTTGAGTGTAAAAAATTAAATTGCGGGATAGTCTGTATCGGTACATGTGAGATGCACCTTTTTAAATTTGTTTGGCGCATCTCCTTCTACCGCCGAGGATTGCAGGGCGCTTCAGTTTGCCTCCTGTTCCCAACTCCTCCTACTCCTCTTCCTCATCCTGCCTTTAGGGTACAAAAAATTGTAATCGGGGCCTAGTTTGTGTTTGTACGTGTGAGATACACCGTTTTGTAAAATTTGTCCTATTCTGCTATTCAATATACACCCTGTTTGGGGAGAGCCCAAAGAAGGGCAACTAAACTAATTAGGAGATTGAAGGGCCTTAATTATGAAGAGCGATTGCAAGCACCTGATTTATTCTCCCTGGAGAAGAGACTCCTGAGAGGGGACATGATAGCAATTTACAAATTCCTCAATGGGGATCCCAGTATAGGAAGAAAACTATTTAGTCTCAAGGAGTGTAAGAGGACATGTGGCCACACAATAAGATTAGAGGAGAGGCAGTTTAACCCTAAGCTGCATAAGGGGTTTTTCACTGTAAGGGTGGTAAGAATGTGGAACTCTCTTACACAATTGGTGGTAGCTGCGGGGAGTATGGCTACTTTTAAAAGACTCTTGGACGTGCATCTCAAAGATCACAACATTCAGGGTTATGGTAAATAAATACGTCACTGACACACACACACCTGGATGGACTGTTGTATTTATTCAAGGTTTACAAAACTGGCGCAAAGGGGAAAAAAAGAATATAATAGAGACCTCGCAGGCTCCACCTAAAGGCAAGGTGACAGATATAGGGGCAGACAGTGAATAGTCAATACTTAATAACGGCGTTTATTTATAATGCCATTATTCCCATCACTGGTTGTATATATGTCATTATATTCATTTATTCAAGTAAAGCGTTTGAAACTTTGCCTTTGCCTGGTCTGAATTTACAAAGAGGTGTAATGCAAATAACTGGCACTCATAGCTACAGTTTGGATCACTAAACACATTGGGGTATGAAGATAATGGCACAAGAGTTCATATAGTTTGAAGATAAGAAGTGGTTTCCAAGTTTAATGAAGGTTTCTCTAGTGGAAGGTGGGATAGTCTCTTGCAGCAAGGGAGATGTTGTTAGCAGTAATTCTGTTATAAAGAGTTAAGGGAAGTGCATGCAAGGAGTCCTCACTAGGGGCACAATGGGACCCCATACCGTTACTGGGAGTGAGGTAGCAGTAATATGCTGGACAGGTGGAGAGGGCAAGGGCTCTGCATGTCCCTCCTGGACTGTGGTGATGTACAGTAACATTGAGAGAGTTTATTAGAAATGAGTCAGTTGTTTTGGTGATGGGACCAGGTCGCTGAGCAGTTTCGGTGTGTGGCTGCCTGTCTTTCTCTATAGATTTATTCACAACAGAAGTGTCGGCAGCTGCTGCTGTCTGTATCATTCTGCTCACATCCGGCTCTTTACTGCAATCTCTGGCTACTTCCTGCATGTACAGGTGTGATGGGGGGCATAGTGTGTACAGGTGTGGGGGGGGGCAAAGTGCGTACAGGTATGGAGAGACTGCCTGCAGGACTGCTCAGTGCTCACTGTGGACTGATCTGGGGACAAGTTGTAAGACTTACCCGAGACCCGTCGTGATCCGGAAAACAGCTCTCCGAGGACTCTCCCTTCTCATTCAATCAATCTTCAAGTCATCTGTCAATCAGCCAGTGAGCCAATGAGGAGATAGAAGGGGCGAGATGTGTGTGAATAGTCATGCAGAGCAATGGCTTGGGAGCACGCCTGCTCGGGTGCCCCCCATAGCAAGCTGCTTGCTGTGGGGGGATTTGGCAGAAGAGGGGCCAGTAGCACCAGTAGAGGACCTGAAAAGAGGAGGATCAGGGCTGCTCTGTGCAAAACCATTACACACAGCAAGTGTGTATGACAGGTTTGTTATTTTTATTTATTTATTTTTTTTAAAAAAGAAGCCTTTAATATCATTTTCACCATTTCAGCCCAGAAGGTTTCACCGCCTTACTGATCAGAGCCTTTTTTTGCAATTTGGCACTGCGCATCTTTAACTGGTAATTACTTTTGCTGGTATTTGATCACTACTGGAATTTTTATTTTTTACGATATAAACGAAAAGAGACTGAAAAGTTTGTTATAAAAAATATACAATAAACTCAATTTTGTCATACATTTAGGCCAACATATATTTAGCTACATGTCTGTAAAAAAAAAATCTCAATAAGCGTATATATATATATATATATATATATATATATATATATATATATATTGGTTTGCGCAAAAGTTAAAGCGTGTACAAACTATGGTATATATACTTGAATTTATGCAGTTTTTGCCCCAAGGAATTTTTTTTACACAAAGTTGTCATTGAAATGAAATATTGCTTACACATACCATGAGTATATGTTGAATTACACCACAAAATACATTTAGCTGCTTCTTCTGAGTATGGGTATACCACGTGTGTGAGAATTTTTGGTAGCCTAGCCGCATACGGGTGCTGAAAACCAATCATCGCCTTCAGGATTTCAAAGTGCGTAAATTGCTAATTTCACTTCCTTACCAGCTATCACAGTTTCAGAGGCCCTGAAATGCCAAGATAGCACAACCCCCAACTCCCCCCCCCCAAATCCAAATTACCCCTTTTTGGAAAGTAGACTCCACAAGCTATTTGCTGAGAGGCATCTTGAGTCCGTAGAGTAGTTTATATTTTGCCACAAGTTTCTGAAAAATTACAACATTTTTAATTTTATTTTTTACACAAAGATGCCACTAAATTATATATTGCTCACACATTCCATTACACCCCAAAATAAATTCTGCTGCTTTCCCTGAGTATGGGGATACCCCATGTGAGAGACTTTTTTGGCAGGCTAACCGCGTACAGGACCCCGAAGACCAATCACCACCTTCAGGCGTTCTAAAATTGCTCATTTCACTTCCTTGCAACCTATCACAGTTTCAGAGGCCATAAAAAGCCAAGATAGCACAAAAAAAAATGACCCTTTTTTGGAAAGTAAATACCCAAAGCTAGTAGATACCTTAGGCAAGTTGAGTCCATGGAATATTTTATGTTTGATATGTTGATATGTTCTCATATTTATGTTTAATATGAAAATTGAAAAAAAATATATATTTTTTCTTTTACACAAAGTTGTCAATTAAGTTGATTACATAAAACATAGTGAACTAATGGCCACTAATTGTCACTTAGGCTATATATTGCTCACACATGCCATGGGTATATGTGGAAATACACCCCAAAATACATTATGCTACTTCTCCTGAGTATGGGGATACCCCCCATGTGAGAGACTTTTTGGCAGTCTAGCTGCATACAGGACCCCGGAAACCAATCACTGCCTTCAGGCTTTCTAAGGGCGCAAATTGCTCATTTCACTTCCTCACTACCTATCACAGTTTCAGAGGCCATGAAATGGCAAAATAGCACAACCCCCATCCCCAAATGACCCCCTTTCCTGGAAAGTAGACACCCCAAGTTATTTGCTGAGAGTCATGTTGAGTATTTTGCAGATCTCGCTTTTTTTTACAAAGTTTTGAAAATTGAAAAAAGAAAAGAAAATATTATTTTTCCAAAAAATTGTGGCAACAAATGAGACCTGCAAAATACTCACCATGCCTTATAGCAAATACTTTGTGGTGTCTACTTTCTGAAAAGGGGTCATTTGGGGGGGGGGGGGGGGTTGTGCTATCTTGACATTTCAGGGCCTCCGAAACTGTGATAGGTATTGAAGAAGTGAAATAAGCAATTTACACGCTTAGAAAGTCTAAAGGTGATGATTGGTTTTCAAGGTCCTGTGCATGGCTAGACTACCATAGACTCTCACACATGTGGCATCCCCATATTCAGGAGATGCATGCAGAATGTATTTTGGGGAGTAATTCCACATATACCCATGGTATGAATGAGCAATATATCATTTAAGTGACAACTTTGTGTAAAAAAAAAATAATAATAATAATAATTTTACAGAAACTTGTGGCAAAGGGGGGTGTTTGAACTGTCCTGGCATTTTATGCCCATCATTAGAAGCCTATGCCACACATCACCCACTCTTCTAACCACTTGGAGACCAAGCCTTTTTTTTACACTTTTTGTTTACAAGAAAAGTACTTTGAATCCACAAACATTATATATTTTTTTAATGCAGAGGCCCTACAGAACAAAATGGTGAGTGTTGCAATTTTTTTTGTCACACAGTATTGGCGCGGCGATTTTTTCCAAACACAATTTAAAAATAAAATAAAAATGAATGCACAAAAACACAATATATTGCCCAATTGTTGGTAGGATAGAAAAGATGATCTTATGCCGAGTACATAGATACCAAAGATGACATGCATTAAAATTGCGACAAACTATGTACAATTTTTAAATCCCTTACAGATTACCACTTAAGATGTACAGAGGAGGTCTACTGCTAGAATTACTGCCCTTGATTTGACGTTCGCGGTGATACCTCACATGCATGGTGCAATTGCCTTTTACATACGACATGAGACCAATGCTTGCATTCGCCTTCGTGCGTGAGCACGGGTGCTTTAATTATTTTTTTCAGTTAATATTTATTCTGCTTTTTTATTTTATTTTTACACCTTCCATTTCATTATTTTTAAGTTACTTTTATAGTTATTACAGAGAATGTAGATATCCCCTATGATAGCAATAGGTAGTGACAGGTACTTTTTTTTAAAAAGATTTCGGATCTATTAGACTCTAGAACTCTCCTCTGCTCTAAAAGATCGGTGTGATAAGATGCTTTCCCAATTTAAAGATGGCGCTGTTTACAGTATATCTGGCAAAACTGAAGTGATGAAATGCTCGTAGAATACAGAAATATATAACAGATGCTGGACCAGTGCTATTAAACCCACAGTGTGAGGGGAGAATTATAAAAACAATAATAAAAAACACAATAATGATACATGTTTCAGGTGTTCATAGGCCTTAGAGATGATTTAAGCCATTTTGATCTCTATGGTCATCTGGCGGAACCACCAGCTGCATTGTCGGGTTCCCCAGTGGGACAGGAAAGCCAGAAAAAAACATAGAAGGTGACATGAGGGTGGGGAACATCCCCTCCCACTGCTTGTAAAAGCAGTCTAGCGGCAAATTAGCCACTAGGATTGCTTTTACATGAAAGCCAACTGCTGACTGAAAAACTTATACCAAGATAATGCCTAAACCTGCAGGCATCATCCCAGTATAACCACTCAAAATCCAGCGACATACCAGTATGTTGCTGGTCCTTGTTGAGCATATATTATAATGTTCTTTTTGTTCATGGATCCTGGGGGCTGAACGAAAAAAAGTGAACCTAACAGATTCCTCCATTCACATTGATTGATGTGGATAAAGAAATCTCTGCTAAGAAAAGTGAAAAAAAATATATGCCGAAGCATAGGGGCTATTCACCCTCTGTTGCTGTCAGAATAAACAGATCAGTGCTGCAGTTGAATGGCGTACCTGCAAAGCAAACAACAGTTAACAATAAAACACAGTAACAAGAAAACACAAACTCAATAAAACAACAACTTTTTTTATTGCAATCTGTGCCAAAAAAAGAGTAAAAAATATATGGCAAACCATAGAGGAAAACACAGTAACAATAAAACATTACAATATAGCAGTATAGTATAAAGTACAGTAAAACAGTAGAATGGCGTACCTTCAAAGCAAACAATGGTTAAAAATAAAACACAGTAACAATAAAACATTATAGTATAGCAGTATAGTATAAAGTACAGTAAAACAGTAAGAACAGAACATTAACTCAATAAAACGACATCTATTTTTGGCTTATTTATTTATTTATTTATTTATTTTTCTTCTCTATAAAAAGCTTCCAGGCTAGGGTCTCTCAGAGTGTGATAGCCATCTGACATCTTTCGAAACCCTGTGTGAATGTGTGCCATAGACAGTGCTGTGCTGTACCCTATACTAATAATCAGCTAGTGTGTGGTAGCGACAGAAACAGTCACTGATGCAGAGACCAGGATTGCTAGGACAGGAGGGACAAAAAAAAATCAGATGTCATGCCTATATCTGCATTTGCTACAGACATAACATCTTTTTTGGGGTGCTCTTTGGGTAGGGGCACTAGGGAGGACATCCAGAAAATGCCTCTCATGCAGCCGGCTTACTGCATCTGGTTTGGGAAATTGGGCCGCAGCCCCTTCTGGAAACAAAAGGGCTGTGATGATCTCTTCCTGGAATTTTAGGAAGAATCCACTTCCTGCCTTTTTGTATAGTACATAAGCGTTGAACAAAGCCAATTGGAATAAATATACAGACACTTTCTTGTACCAGCGTCAGGCCTTACACGCAACTAAGTATAGCCCCATCACCTGGCCATTGAAGTCCACCCCTCTCATGTGGACACAGGGGCTTCTCAACAACAGCAGTTGCCATTGCAGTTTGGACTGTCATATCTGTGTGAATGGAAGACAGAATGAAAACATTCCGTTTATCTTTCCATCTCACTGCAAGCAATTCATTACATTTCATGCAAGCGATCTCCCCTTGTCTAAGTGGGGCATTTACAAGCCGTTGGGGGAAGCCCCGGTGATGTGGTCACACGGTGCCACATGTGCCAATTCCAAATTCAAAAAGGTGTCTAAAAAGCGGCATGCTTGTGTAATAATTGTCCATGTACAAATGGTACACCAGGTCCCAAACAATCCTGCCACAGCTTCTAATGTAGATTGGGCAATTGGGGGGCTCCACCCTGCTATCTTTTTCCTCGTAAACCAGGAAACTCCATGTATAGCCTGTTGCCCTGCCAGAGAGCTTATACATTTTGACCCCATATCTGGCACGCTTGCTGGAGAGCAACTATTTGAAAACAAGGCAGCCAGAAAACCTAATGAGGGACTCATCTAGGCAGACAGCTTGTTGGAGAGTATACAAGGCTGCAAATGTTTGGTTCAAGTGGTTTACGAGGAGCCGAATTTGGAGGAGCCGATCATATTTAGGGTCACCCCAGAGGGCAACAGAGTTCATTGTCACTAAATTGCATAAACCACAAGATGTTCTCCTATCTAGTTCTGGCCATGGCAGCAAGAAACATAGCCATATGATGAACTGGGTCAGTGGACCAATGTGACCACATCCAGAAAAGTCTTACATTTGGAAACCGTAATAGGTTTCTATGCAAATTGCCTGGCAAGGGTTACATTTGGGTTTGCAGCGATAAATTGCTTTGGTCCACAACAGATGCATACAGATCTTCCATGAATAATGCTCACAAAAACCAAGGGGAGTTAAATCTGCTGTTTCCACCTGAATTCAGGGTTGGACAGTGAATAGGGAAAGTATGAGTGCTGCGGAAGCTGTGGGCTGCCAACCAGGATTTGCAAGTACATCAAGAAGGACACCATGGGCTCTACAGGCCTGAATTCTTGGTGGCTGTGGAACACCGCACCAGCTTGAACTGCACTTATGGGACTTGCCACATCACCAGGTGTTACTGCAGTGCTGGCTTATCTACAACTAGGTTGTACTAGGTCGCTAGCGCTCGCCAGTTCACCACAAGGTAGAGCGGCACTAGTACTGGCATACAAGAATCATGCGATTGTAGAACCTCAGAAACCTGGGAATGGGGTTGGGTACACCTGACCTTAGCAGGGACCACTACTCTGTTGTCAGAGCTATCTGTCAGGGTGCTGCTGCTCTCTTCAGGTTCGTATACTGAGCCTGATTCTGATAGTGAGGGCTCCACATCACTCTCATCGGTCATGTTCAGTATCCTGTAGGCCTCTTCACTAGTGTACCTTTCATTTGACACTTTGGCCAAAATAAGTATGACTCACAGGTAAAAAAGCACCTAGTTGTCAAGGACTGTTTGAACTGCTACAAAAAAATGTAACTGCTAGCGCTAGCAGAGATCAGGCCTGACTCTGCTAATGCTGCAATTGTGTGTGCTGTGTATAGGAAGTGACAGTGATCTACTGACACTGCACTTGTTGGGGGGAGGGCAGAGGGGCTAAACGCAGGTGCTGACAGGTGTCGGGGCTGATCCTGCTAACGCTGTGTTTTTGGAAACACAATACTATTGGTGACACCAGTATAGTTCTGATCTGATAAAAGATATTGATCCGTTCAGACTATACTAATAATGGAGGTGTATAGTGTGTGTGTGTGTGTGTGTGTGTGTGTTGGCAGTCAAAGGGTTAAAGTTTACTAGCGAATATGTGGCTGGCAATCTGACGCTGTCTGGGATTGACGCTAACTGACGCTATCGCTATCTGGCGCCACCTGTTACACTAATACAGTGATCAGAAAAAAAGATCTGTACACTGTACTAATGACACTGTGACAGGGCAGTGAAAGGGTTAACTGGGGGGGGGGGGGGCGATCAAGGGGTTAGGTGTGCCTAACTGTGTGTTCTGGTGTCAGTGTAGTGCTTTTACTCACTGTAGTTGCTCTCTTCTCTCAGGCTGGAAACGAAAAGAGCTCCAGGAGGAAAGATTGCATCATTTCCAGTGCCTGTGTTTACATTACACAGACAGAGGACATTCTGCCGATTAGCAGGCCCAAGCCTTAAATCATTGGCCTGGACCTGATGATTGATCGGTTCTAAATCAAATCTAAACACCGCTGGGCCGGCAGGTGCACGCGCGTGCGCCCCCTACCTGTGGGCACGAATCACGTACAGCTACATGATTTCACGCAGAGAGGCCACCCTGCAGCAGTAAATGTATGTGGGGCGGTCCAGAACTGGATAGGTTGTAGGAGTGGTAAAATAAAAGTGGGTGCACTGAAGGACTCAATGGATGGTCAGTGGGCTGATTCACTAGGATGGCCAGTCAGCAGGGCCTGGGGGGCAGGCCTGAAGCTGTGAAAGGGGCCCCAAAATTTTTGATGACTGCCCTGCATGTGACCCTTGCTTGGCACCCAACAAGAAGGGGAACATGAAGGATGTGACTGCCCCATCACACCGCAACCTGCCTTACAAACTGTTTTGGAAGGGTTAAATCAAAGGGTTTAGTTCCACTTTAACATGCATCAAACATAGTGTGCCAATGTTGAAAATCATTTGTGACATTTGTGTCAAAAAATGAAAAACTTCAAATTGCGATTTGTCACAACAGTGTTAGTTTCTACATCCTACAACCCATATCTGTAGTGGTGCAGATACTAGACATAGATCTCCACCTGGTCTGACCAGCGCAGATCTATACATTACGCTGACACCCTCTGATAAACATCGATACAAATGCTTACCAGAGGGACACTAGCTGGGAGAACCTGCTTCCCCCCTTCACTCTGCCTAGCTTTGGTTTTCAACAGGTGGTCACTGCACCATTCACTGGGAATATTGAGTTTGTGTCATGAAGCCTCACACACCGCAGCTTTTCTCTCATTGCTGTAATTTGTGATCAACTAGTAAGCAGCTGATTAGCAATTACAGACTGAAAAGTTCAATAGTCAGGGTGGACTCCAATCTTAGTGGAGGTTTTGAATGATTGTTACTATGGAGTTCATTTACTAAAGTGCCTAGTCGGTGAATAGGTGAAAGCATAACAGTAAATTACCATATTCAGTCAGAAAACAGATTTACTAAATCACACGGGGAAAAAATAGTCGCAAAAGTAAATTTACTAATGGTCACAGAACCCAGCGATCATCTAAATCAAAGATATGGGAATGGCGTTGTCTACTGGAAAAATATATAGATAGATTGACAGGAAAGGTGTGTGCAAAAAATGCACAAGGATAAATAAATAAAAATGCACAAAGGTAAATATCACAATAAATAAGCTAAAATATGGTGTGACAGTAAATTAGAAGTGCATATACTATAAAGTGTTTAGATAAATAATAACAAGGATCAGTTGATAAAGTGATCAGGTGCTTCCAAAAAATATATAAATATAAATGTTGCAATAAAAGTGCAATGTATACAATAAAATGGCAAAATATTAAATAAAATAAAATGACCAGTCCAAATAAGTATTGAGGTCCAAAATAAAGTGATAGGTGCCAGTAAACAACTGTGCTACATATATCTGGTGTATCAAAAATTATAAAACGGGTTAAGTGACAAAAACCGGTGATGCGATAAAGTGACCAAGTGGCGTATTTAGTCCATATAAGTGACAAATATCTTCTTATAGAAGTACTGGAAGCAACCCCGTGGTGGGTGGTAAGGTGAGGTGCTCAGTGACCCCTAAAGGTAGGCAGCCCACTCACCGGAAATACCCACCCCACACAGGGGTAAAAAGCGGGTATATGGATATAGGAAATAATCCCTCTGATGGGTCCTGTTCCTCTCAGTTGGTCCTGGGATAAGGATATATCAGAAGTGCCCAGTAGGGCTTCCGGAGTGGTTCCTATAGGAATGCCCGGGTCTCAAGGGGGTCCGCTCTCATAAGATGTACGTGCTCTAGTATCAGCCAAGCATAGCGGGACAAGATGGGGGCAGGTGGATCTGTCATTTGGAGTAGTAGCAGCCAGTTCCCTTTGATGGATGTATAAACAACCTTTAGGTCCAAATATCTGTAATGGTTGACTGGTTAGCACTTGGGCTCGCTCCTTAATCTGACCTTTATAAAACGGGCAATGGGCTGGGTAACAATCAAGCCTTTGACTTCCAATTAGCACAGGCATTGAGTTCCTGTGCTAATGCTTGCTTGGCTGATCCTGAAAGCACATACCACATACATCATATGAGAGCGGACCCCCTTGAGACCCGGGCATTCCTATAGGAACCACACCGGAGCCCTACTGGGCACTTCCGATATACCCTTATCCCAGGACCCCAGAGAGGAACAGGACCCATCAGAGGGATTATTTCCTGTATCCATATACCCGTTCTTTACCCCTGTGTGGGGTGGGTATTTCCAGTGAGTGGGCTACGTACGTTAGGGGTCACCGAGCACCATAAGAAGATATTTGTCACTTATATGGACTAAATACGTCACTTGGTCACTTTATCGCATCACCAGTTTTTGTCACTTAACCGTTTTATAATTTTTGATACACCAGAGCACAGTTGTTTACTGGCACCTAGTCACTTTATTTTGGACCTCAATACTTATTTGCACTGGTCACCTTATTTTATTTAATATTTTGCCATTTTATTGTATACATTGCACTTTTATTGGACCCATTTATATTTATATATTTTTTGGATGCACCTGATCACTTTATCAACTGATCCTTGTTATTATTTATCTAAACACTTTATAGTATATGCACTTCTAATTTACTGTCACACCATATTTTAGCTTATTTATTGTGATATTTAACTTTGTGCATTTTTATTTATTTATCCTTGTGCATTTTTTGCACACACCTTTCCTGTCAATCTATCTATATATTTTTCCAGTAGACAGCGCCATTCCCATCTCTTTTATTTCACATTTTTATATAGTCTCTGGCTATATCTCTGGGAGGCTGCAGCCTACTCACCTACACATTATATATATATTCCTTAGCATGGAGTTTAACACTTTGTTCATCTAAATCAGTTCTTCTCTAAAGAGTAGGGGAATTGCAAATAAAAATGAAGTTAAGAACACGATCACGTACATTTTATGGTTCCTAGATGTGTTTCACAATTTGAAGATGACCTGCTTTTAAACATTTTCAAATTTCAGTGTTAGTGCCGGTTCACATACAGGTCCTTCTAAAAAAATTAGCATATTGTGATAAAGTTCATTATTTTCTGTAATGTACTGATAAACATTAGACTTTCATATATTTTAGATTCATTACACACAACTGAAGTAGTGCAAGCCTTTTATTGTTTTAATATTGAGGATTTTGGCATACAGCTCATGAAAACCCAAAATTCCTATCTCAAAAAATTAGCATATCATGAAAAGGTTCTCTAAACGAGCTATTAACCTAATCATCTGAATCAACTAATTAACTCTAAACACCTGCAAAAGATTCCTGAGGCTTTTAAAAACTCCCAGCCTGGTTCATTACTCAAAACCGCAATCATGGGTAAGACTGCCGACCTGACTGCTGTCCAGAAGGCCATCATTGACACCCTCAAGCAAGAGGGTAAGACACAGAAAGAAATTTCTGAACGAATAGGCTGTTCCCAGAGTGCTGTATCAAGGCACCTCAGTGGGAAGTCTGTGGGAAGGAAAAAGTGTGGCAGAAAACGCTGCACAAGGAGAAGAGGTGACCGGACCCTGAGGAAGATTGTGGAAAAGGACCGATTCCAGACCTTGGGGGACCTGTGGAAGCAGTGGACTGAGTCTGGAGTAGAAACATCTAGAGCCACCGTGTACAGGCGTGTGCAGGAAATGGGCTACAGGTGCCGCATTCCCCAGGTCAAGCCACTTTTGAACCAGAAACAGCGGCAGAAGCACCTGACCTGGGCTACAGAGAAGCAGCACTGGACTGTTGCTCAGTGGTCCAAAGTACTTTTTTCGGATGAAAGAAAATTTTGCATGTCATTCGGAAATCAAGGTGCCAGAGTCTGGAGGAAGACTGGGGAGAGGGAAATGCTAAAATGCCTGAAGTCCAGTGTCAAGTACCCACAGTCAGTGATGGTCTGGGGTGCCATGTCAGCTGCTGGTGTTGGTCCACTGTGTTTTATCAAGGGCAGGGTCAATGCAGCTAGCTATCAGGAGATTTTGGAGCACTTCATGCTTCCATCTACTGAAAAGCTTTATGGAGATGAAGATTTCATTTTTCAGCACGACCTGGCACCTGCTCACTGGTAAATGGTTTACTGACCATGGTATTACTGTGCTCAATTGGCCTGCCAACTCTCCTGACCTGAACCCCATAGAGAATCTGTGGGATGTTGTGAAGAGAAAGTTGAGAGACGCAAGACCCAACACTCTGGATGAGCTCAAGGCCGCTATCGAAGCATCCTGGGCCTCCATAACACCTCAGCAGTGCCACAGGCTGATTGCCTCCATGCCACGCCGCATTGAAGCAGTCATTTCTGCAAAAGGATTCCCGACCAAGTATTGAGTGCATAACTGAACATAATTTTTTGAAGGTTGACTTTTTTTGTATTAAAAACACTTTTCTTTTATTGGTCGGATGAAATATGCAAATTTTTTGAGATAGGAATTTTGGGTTTTCATGAGCTGTATGCCAAAATCATCAATATTAAAACAATAAAAGGCTTGCACTACTTAAGTTGTGTGTAATGAATCTAAAATATATGAAAGTCTAATGTTAATCAATACATTACAGAAAATAATGAACTTTATCACAATATGCAAATTTTTTGAGAAGAACCTGTATATGCGATGCGGGAACCCTGGGAATCCACTGTGGGTTCCCGCATTGCATTCAACTCGCAGGCATTTCACACTGCAATATGCAAATCGCTGGGGGTGTCAATACACAGTTAACGACACCCCCAGATTAGTTTGCACATTGCAGTGTGAACTGTAAGTTCGGACATCAATCAAATCGCATAGGCGTGAACACCCATGCGATCCTATTTTGGTGCCTGTGCGAGTTGTGTCCAAATGCGATGCAAATTCATCCATACAATCTGTAAGGCTGAATTTGCATCGCACAGACATCGCAAGTGATTTTCAGAGCAATGCGTTCCCAATCACATGCAATGTCTGTCATCGCACAGAACCGGGACTGAAGACAGATATATTTGTGAAACTAAAATAGGATCTAACTTCTTGTTTCTACGACACACTCTATGTGTGTACTGGCACAATTGCGCATACCCAGACTAGAAAAATAGTCACAATCCCTCCCACATTCACTTTCTAAGGCACATTATAGTAAATGTTGAAATTTGCGAATGTCAAAAATGCGTTCGAGACCGTGAAGTTATCTTCATTGATATTAGAAAACTGGCTTTGGAACACATAGACATCACCAGACGCTGGGTTTCATCCCTGGTGATGCTCTGCCAGGCCTCTACTGCAACTGTCTTCAGTTCCTGCTTGTTCTTGGGGCATTTTCCCTTCAGTTTTGTCTTCAGCAAGTGAAATGCATGCTCAATCAGATTCAGGTCAGGTGATTGACTTGGCCATTGCATAACATTCCACTTCTTTCCCTTAAAAAACTCTTTGGTTGCTTTCGCAGTATGCTTCGGGTCAAATTTGTCCGTCTGCACTGTGAAGTGCCGTCCAATGAGTTCTGAAGAATTTGGCTAAATATGAGCAGATAATATTGCCCGAAACACTTCAGAATTCATCCAGCTGCTTTTGTCAGCAGTCACATCATCAATAAATACAAGAGAACCAGTTCCATTGGCAGCCATACATGCCCATGCCATGACACTACCACCACCATGCTTCACTGATGAGGTGGTATGCTTTGAATCATGAGCGGTTCCTTTCCTTCTCCATACTCTTCTCTTCCCATCACTCTGGTACAAGTTGATCTTGGTCTCATCTGTCCATAGGATGTTGTTCCAGAACTGTGAAGGCTTTTTTAGATGTTGTTTGGCAAACTCTAATCTGGCCTTCCTGTTTTTGAGGCTCACCAATGGTTTACATCTTGTGGTGAACCCTCTGTATTCACTCTGGTGAAGTCTTCTCTTGATTGTTGACTTTGACACACATACACCTACCTCCTGAAGAATGTTCTTGATCTGGCCAACTGTTGTGAAGGGTGTTTTCTTCACCAGGGAAAGAATTCTTCGGTCATCCACCACAGTTGTTTTCCATGGTCTTCCAGGTCTTTTGGTGTTGCTGAGCTCACCAGTGCGTTCTTTCTTTTTAAGGATGTTCCAAACAGTTGATTTGGCCACACCTAATGTTTTTGCTATATCTCTGATGGGTTTGTTTTGTTTTTTCAGCCTAATGATGGCTTGCTTCACTGATAGTGACAGCTCTTTGGATCTCATATTGAGAGTTGACAGCAACAGATTCCAAATCCAAATAGCACACTTAAAATGAACTCTGGACCTTTTATCTGCTCCTTATAAATTGGATAATGAGGGAATAACACACACCTGGCCATGGAACAGCTGAGCAGCCAATTGTCCCATTACTTTTGGTCCCTTAAAAAGTGGGAGGCACATATACAAACTGTTGTAATTCCTACACCTTTCACCTGATTTGGATGTAAATACCCTCAAGTTAAAGCTGAAAGTCTGCAGTTAAAGCACATCTTGTTTGATTCATTTCAAAGCCGTTGTGGTGGTGTATAGAGCCAAAAAGTTTAGAATTGTGTTGATGTCCCAATATTTATGGACCTGACTATATATTCTCAGCAGTATATATACTTGTGTATGTACTGCCATTTGTATCGAGCCTGCCCAGGGACATTTGGGATTATATCTTTGTTACACTGAGCATGCGCCTTGGCTTAGGACTGTTTAACATAACAGAGATGCAGTCTCCATGCATGTAGCAGCACAATGCCTAACTGGTTAGCACTTCATACATTTTGGCCAAAAGTAATACTGCTACATACAGTATCTCACAAAAGTGAGTACACCCCTCACATTTTTGTAAATATTTTATTATATCAAAGTCTTGAGTGTACAGCTTGTATAACAGTGTACATTTGCTGTCCCCTCAAAATAACTCAACACTCAGCCATTATTGTCTAAATTGCTGGCAACAAAAGTGAGTACACCCCTAAGTGAAAATGTCCAAATTGGGCCCAAAATGTTAATACTTTTTGTGGCCACCATTATTTTCCACCACTGTCTTAACCCTCTTGGGCATGGAGTTTACCAGAGCTTCACAGGTTGCCACTGGAGTCTTCTTCCACACCTCCATGACAACATCACGGAGCTGGTGGATGTTAGAGACCTTGCGCCTCCTGTTTGAGGATGCCCCACTCATGCTCAATAGGGTTTCGGTCTGGAGACACGCTTGGCCA
Organism: Pelophylax lessonae; assembly: GCF_965119305.1. Classification (NCBI taxonomy): domain Eukaryota; kingdom Metazoa; phylum Chordata; class Amphibia; order Anura; family Ranidae; genus Pelophylax; species Pelophylax lessonae. Next base: position 171,300,408 of record NC_138779.1, read on the forward strand.
GTCTATCACCTTTACCAGGAACAGAGAAGAAAGGTGGACACCGCTCCAAGGCTATCTACAATTAGTGATCCCAGGAAAGGCTGTGGTGACCACAGAGCTGGGTGCCTGCTAAGGTCCGTAACCTAAGAAGTCCATATAGCAAAAAGAGAAGAGCGGCACCTCCAGCAATGGAGAAAATCAGTGCTTTATTGTAAAATCACAACTCCAAAAACCCAACATACAAGTATCCACGCTGTTCAGCAGATGTGTTTCACACAAAGTGCTTAATCATTGCTGTAAGGGTTGCGCTCTTCTCTTATCACCTTTACCATCAGAATGTTTAGCAAAGCAGTGGTCGTCTTGGAGGTGTGTCTGGGTTCGTTATCATTTTGGAATACTGCCCTACAGCCCAGTCTCGGAAGGGGGTAGTTACATGTTGGCATTCATGGTTCCCTCAATGAACTGTAGCTCCCCAGTGCCGGCAGCACTCATGCAGCCCCAGACCATGACACTTCCACCACCATGCTTGACTGTAGGCAAGACACACTTGTCTTTGTACACCTCACCTTGTTACCGCCACACTCGCTTGACACTGTCTGAACCAAATAAGTTTATCTTGGTCTCATCAGACCACAGTTCCAGTAATCCATGCATCTCCTTAGTCTGCTTGTCTTCAGCAAACTGTTTGTGGGCTTTCTTGTGCATCATCTTTAGAAGAGACTTCCTTCTGGGACGACAGCCATGCAGACCAATTTGATGCAGTGTGCGGCATATGGTCTGCACACTGACAAGCTGACCCCCCACCCCTTCAACCACTGCAGTGGTGCTGGCAGCACTCATGCATCTATTTCCCAAAGACAACCTCTGTATATGACTCTGAGCACATGCACTCAGCTTCTTTGACTAGACTTTGGCAAGGCCTGTTCTGAGTGAAACCTGTCCTGTTAAACCGCTGTATGGTCTTGGTCACCATGCTGCAGCTCAGTTTCAGCGTCTTGGCAATCTTCTTATAGCCTAGGCCATCTTTACATAGACCAACAATTCTTTTTTTTTAGAGAGTTATTTGCCATGAGGTGCCATGTTGAACTTCCAGTGACCAGTTTCTAGAGAGTGAGAGCGATAACACCAAATTTAACACACCTAAAACCTTGTAACACTAATGAATCGATGACACCGAGGAGGGAAAATTGCTAATTGGGCCCAATTCAGACATTTTCACTTAGGAGTGTACCCATTTTTGTTGCCAGCAGTTTAGACATGAATTGCTGTTTGTGAAGTTATTTTGAGAGGACAGCAATTTTACACTGTTATACAAGCTCATTCATTACTTACATTGTAGAAAAGTGTCATTTCTTCAGTGTTGTCACACGAAAAGTTAGAATAAAATATTTACAAAAATGTGAGAGGTGTACTCACTTTTGTGAAATACTGTATCTTTTAAAAAAAACAAAAAAACAAATAAGTATACATTATATGATCTTTGTGAGGGCTATAGAGTCATAAGCCAGGAAAGTACAAATACCCCCCAAATGACCCCTTTTGTAAGTAGACTTTCCAAGGTATTTAGTAAGAGGCATGGTGAGTTTTTTGAAGTTGTAATCTTTTCCCACAAGTCTTTGCAAAATTAAGATTTTTTAGTTTTATTTTTTTCACAAAATTTTAAATTTACCAAGTTATTTCTCAAAAACTGTATGGGCATACTTGCAACTACACCCCAAAATACATTCTGCTACTCCTCCTGAGTATGGCAATACTACATGTGTGGGACCTTACACAACCTGGCCACATACAGAGGCCCTACATCCAAGTAGCTCCGTCAGGCATTCTAAAGGCATAAATTACACATTTTATTTCCTGAGTATCTATCACATTTTTGAAGGCCCTGGAGCACCAGGACAATGGAATTACCCACAAAATGACCCAATTTTGGAAAGAAAACACCCCAATGTATACTTTATGAGGCATAATGAGTCTTTTGAACATGTAATTTTTTCCCTCAAGTTTTTGGAAAATGTGGAAAGAAAATGAAAGCTTATTTTTTTATCTACACAAAATTGTCAATTTATAAGATATTTCTAACACATAGCATGTACAAAGCAAAAATTACACCCCAAAATACATTCTCCTACTCGTCCTGAGTATGGCGATACTACATATGTTTTTAAGACAATTTACTGTTTCATCACTCCATCCTTCGGAAGCAGATGTGGAATTGCAGGGCCATATTCACATCTATACATCTCAGTTTCCATTTCAGAGCCACTGCTTTCTATTTGCTCATACTCGCTATCTGAGCCTGACAGAGAGAGTTCCCCGCTACTCTCATCCGACTCATACTCTGGAGTATATGGAAAGCCTCCTCGCTGCTAAATAATTTTTTAGCCATTATGGACAGATATGCGCAGATGATTCCTGGGACAGATGTGTGAGATGTGTGACAGATGTTGATCACTGGGATGTGGAAGATGTTCACTGGGACAGATGTGGCAGATGATCATAGACAGATGTGGCAGATGATGTGCGCCAGATGATCACGGACAGATGTGGCAGATGATTATGGACAGATGTGGCAGATGATCGCGGACAGATGTGGCAAATAGAAAAGTGCCAACCAATAGGCAAATGGCGGTTCACACATGTCAAGTGCAAATGGTAAACTTCCTAAGCAGCAGTTCAGATGTAAGCTTTTGCGGACACTTTAACCCCCTTAGCGGTATTTCCGAGCGTGACTCCGGGTGGATTTTTTATGCTACTATCTGTATCCCCGAGTCAAGCTCGGGGTAGATGTGCAGAGCGTGCAGCGCTGTCCCTTACCTTCTCCTGGCGATCCAGCAATGATCTCCCATTGCTGTGATCGCCAGCCGAGATCCCCGCCGCTCGTCCGTTGGTCTGATGACTTCCTGGTTCCGTTCCCTGCAGCAGCAATGCTGCATGGGAGCGGAACTGGGAGGGAAATTCGAACGTTGCACAAAACACAAACACATAACATTTATATATATTTACATATATATATACACATATATATATATATATATATATATATATATATATATACACACACACACATATATATATATATATATATAATATATAACGCATGAATTATAATCTAATCAACAATATAATTTTATTATATAATATATATATATATATTATATATTATATTATATAATAAAATTATATTATTGATTAGATTATAATTCATGCGTTTGTGTTTCAAATTTATCACATCTGGGATGTCTACTAGAGTCTTGTTTTGATCAGGTTTAAGTCAGTAATTACTATAATACATAACGCCAAATTTCCATGCAAAAATTTTTTACCGCTTTTGGTACATAATTCTTGACATAATCATACCGCCAGGGAGGTTATGATTAACTGGTTGTTAGGGAGCAAGCCAGGAAGCCTGCCACTGCTTCCTTAACAACGAAAGACACATCAGGCAAACGGCAGGGAGCCTTCAGTGCGAGGGGAGCTTTTTTTTCTTCTTTTTTTTTTGGACCCGGCGGTGCATCTTTGTAGTGATTGGCGATGGATCTACATCGGGGGACATTTTTTTAAAATTTTTATTTAGGGAATTGTCAAGAACTGTGTGTTTGTCTTGATTTCTTTTTGACACTTTTTTGAGTGAATAAGTAGGGTTACAATGTACCCAATACTCATTCACATGGGGTGCAGGATCTGGGAAAGAGGCTCTCGCCCCCAACAACATGGGGACAATGTGCTTTGGGGTGGGGGCAGCCAAAGCACCCCCCAATGTTGAGGGTATGTAGCCTGGTATGGTTTGGGGGTGGAGCCCAATGGTTTATTTATACACACAAATAATATCGTGGCTCAATCTTGCAGTTTGGCACCACCTAGGAAACATGTTTGCCATTGCCAATTACTGTATATAAACGCGACTATGTCAATTTGATTAGGTGTTTGCCTATTTGATCACGCTATCCCATTCGCCAAATCAAGGTCTTATTTGTTTTAATTAGGTGCAATTAGAAGTTCCACGACCATTGCTTTTCCTTATTCTTAGTAAATGATCCCCTATGTGACAGTTATTGAAACTGACAGGGTCCCTGAAAATTTCAGCTTTTGTAGAATATAAAACTAAGAACGCCAGTTCATAGAGGTCAGTCTGGGTATAATTTTTTTGTCACAATAGAGGAGACTTTCAGAAGTTGAAAACAAACACATTTCAGGGGTTATATATGATTCCACTTTATTAAGGATAATATATAAAAAAACAAACAAACATTATTATATGATTTTCTAAGTCATACAAATGTATTATTGTATAAATTCCATAAACATTATGAAAAATAAAGAATACCGTAGAGAAAAATAGTTTACGATTGGCACAATGTATAAGGATACATATGGATATATGATTGTAAGAAACTTTGATAGGTTAAAAAACAAGTACTGTAAGATAGATAACGTGTAAATGTAGGTAAAAAAGTTATATATAAAAAACTATGCATAAGAGATCATTCTGAAGATTAAACCGCATTTAGGATTTCAAGATAGATTGTTTTTCTTGAGCACTGAAAGCAGATTCCAAAAGTAACAAGATTTGGAAAGGGAGATAGAAATTGTAAATCCATCTTTCGTGCAGCCCTCATATTCATCAGCAATGCACAGTTTATTTTTTCTATGTGGAAGCTGCATTTCTTCACAGTCAGCAGTTTTCCCGCAGACAGATTTACATTTATTCTCCCCTCTCCCCCACCTTAGTCATACTACCAGCACTCAAGACAGCCCAGCACATTAGCCCTCTGAGCACTGAATATCAGTAGAAACAAAACTCACCAGCCCTCTATAGCTGGTTATCTTGTACAATGGAGTTCAGACGCAATAGCTGCACACAGTGAAATATCACATACAAATCATTGCCTCTTTTCTCTGTCTTCTGTGACAAATAGTCATCACTTCAACATTTGTTAAATGTTTTCTTTCTTTTTCCATTATCTTCTCCAGTCTCTAAAATGGCTCATGCTATGCATATACTCTCCCTACCTGCACAGCTGGTTAGAATACCCTGTACCTCTGGGTATATAGAAGTATGCGACCTACTCTTTAGTTCCGTGGCCAGGCCTAGCCAATTTCAATGCCCGAGCACTGCCACATGACCAGGGGAGTGACACAGTGGTGTATTTTGGTTTTGTGCTGCCATAGGCAAGACTAAAATTGGGCGCCCTCCCCAAGTAAATTTTCCCCACTCCTTTTTTAACGGATGTGTCTTCCTCCAAAATTGAAAAACTACAAGGCCCAGCATGAACCCCTGAGATCTCATAAGAGGGGGGGTGAGAGGGGGTGGGAGATAGAGGGTGGTTGAGGGAGAGAGAGGGGAATTGGTTGAGGGAGGGAGAGAGAGAGGGGTTGGGTGAGGGGGGGGTGAGAGAGGGGGGAATCGAAGAGAGAGAGAGAGAGAGGGGGGATGAATGAGAGAGTGGGAGGGATGAGTGAGAGAGTGGGGGGATGAGAGAGTGGGAGGGATGAGCGAGCAAGAGAGAGAGGGGGGATGAGAGAGAGAGAGCGAGAGAGAGTGGGGATGAGAGAGGGAGATGAGAGTGAGAGAAAGAGGGGGATGATAGAGAGAGAGGGGGTGAGAAAGAGAGAGGGAGGTGAGAGGGAGGGAGAGAGAGAGAAGGGGTTAGAGAGTGAGAAGGGTGGTGAGTAAGAGAGAGAGGGGGTGAGAGAGGTGGTTCTAGCAACCACTGGCCAATAGAGTCTCAGGTGGTGGGGGGTGGCTTTTTTGCTGCCCCCCTGCAAAGTGCTGCCCTAGGCCTGGGCCTTGTTGGCCTAGGCCAAAATACAGCACTGGAGTGACATCACCAATTCCCTGGGTCACTGACACAGCAGATCTCAGTGGCGGCTGTGGATGAGCAAGGGGCTGCAAAGGAGCATAGAAAAGGAGATTAGGAGGGGGGCGGGGGATGCCCATTACAGCAGTGGTCCTCAACCCTGGTCCTCGGGGGCCCACCAACAGGCCAGGTTTGCAAGATAACTGAAATTCATCCCAGGTGAGATAATTTGCTGCTCAGTGATTGCAGTACTCTAGTCTGCATCTCCCCAAGGTAATACTTAAAATCTGGCCTGTTAGTGGGCCCTGAGGACCAGAGTTGAGGACCACTGCTTTACAGAGACAATGTCATCTTGACCTACATGTGTGCATCACTGTCTTCAGAAGATTATGCAATTAGAACAGGGTAGTTTTACAAATTTTCACACCCATCTTGCTGGACCATCAACATTTGTCTTGGTTGCACGGTGCTTGCAATAAGCTAATTGAGTTACCCATGTGGCTAGAACTGCTTGTGTATGTTTCTTCATTAGAACTGAGAAACCTATTTACCTATTTTGATAGTTAGCAAAACATCTTCTACAATATAGAGCAATCATTGTGATGTTGTGATTACCCTTGTGGAAATGCGTTATAATTTAATGGAGAGTTTGCAGTCCTAGAGGCTGCTCTCTGTCAACTGTGGGGTCTTGCTGAATCCCCAGAGGAGTTCACTAAAGTTCTAAAAAGATGGGAGCACAACACCAGATTATATAGTTGTAGCGGGCATCCTCCCATTTACAATTGTTCATTAGTAGACTGTATAACATTTTGAAGGAACTCGGCTCCATCTAGTGGCCAAACTGCCACACTGCAGCTTGGTGGTTTTCATCAGAAGTTTCTAGTGGCCAAACTGCCACACTGCAGCTTGGTGATGTTCATCAGATACTACGATACCCACAATTCAGTGGGAACACCAGGGTGCATTGCTTCACCGCACAGCCTTTTGGGGGAAGCTTTATAAAGGAAGGGAGGAGCCAGGCTCTCTCTCTTGTCTCCTGACACAACAGCTAGAAGGAAGCAAGTGCTGTGGGCTGATGCTGCGGACTAGGCCTGAAGCCTGAGCCTGAAGTGACGGAGTGGAAGCATTTCATCTTCAGTAAAGGAGCCTTCCCAGAGAACCCATTGATGCTCTGCAGAGACTGGTGTTGCCCACATCTAACCATAAGCGCGGCTGGTGACAGAAATCGGAGGTGGAGAGCTCGGGAAGAAAGAGGCCGTTTGGTGAGCAGGGCACATGCCCAAATCTGTTTCTCGCTTGGAAGAAAGTAACTTTAGCCGGTGCTAACTACACTTCAGATAGTACGCAGTACACTCAGCGGCCTAGTGCACCTTCCAGGAGACTAAGCATTTAAACACAAGTACATAAGGTGTCTTAATACGCCCAATTACGCAGTAACATTGCGGGTGATTGTAACCTTTTTTTTCTCACCCCTTTTGACTATATATCCTTACTTTTGGATTACAAATAGCTTGTGCACCAACGATTGCTAGCGAAGATTCCAAACCAAAAGGAAGGAACTGTGTATGGGATTCAAATAGGTTCTGCCTACCTGATACAAGAGACTAGACGTGTGTAAAGTATAGCCTGAATTGGGTAAAAGAAAGCCTATGAGTTATCTTTTAGTTGCATAAGTATACAAAAATAGCTATCTTAATCATATTGTTTATTATTGTGTCAATAACTTTATCTTTCTTAGTTGACTCTTGTGATGTCTTTTGGAGTCAACTTGTACTTTAACTCTCAGTAAAGCTACTTTGGTTAAGCAAAAGTCTGTGTGTTGCACCTTGTGTCACCCAGAGGGACTGCGGCTGGAGAAAGGTAACAAGTTATTATTACTTATTGGGGTGATATATCCTGAACTGTGTTCTCCTGTAGCCATTTGGTATTATAGTCCCATTTCGTGTCAGTTGTGCCTAGGGAGGGTTCGAGCCAATTTCAGGGGTTGGAAGGCAGGACGTAGACCCAATAATCTAATCAGCAGCTCCTGCGGGGGTGGTGCTACACGTGGGGGCTCGTCCGGGATATCTATGGTCCTGCAACAGTTCCCTCTCAGTGACAAAATCGCTGTTCGCACAGAAATGGACCCTGCCGCTGCAGCCCGGTGGTGCAGAGAAGAAAATGTCCTTATCGGCCATGGTCTGGTGATTGGAATCAAGGGAGAGAACTGGACAGAGGAACAACTACTCTCAGTTCTGAGAACATATTCCAAGGACAGGAAACTTTGGGTGATGGACATGAGGACAGATACCACCAATCAACACACCTACGCATTGTGTGAATGGAAGAAGGGGGTCCCAGATCACTTCAAGGGCACCAGCATAAAAACTATAGATCAAGTAGAGTTATTCCTGATACATCCAGAAGGTGAAGAGGAAGACCCTATACCCACTACTACAGGGGGACTGAGCACAGAAGAAAGTGCCAAAAAGGAGGGATTCAGTGCACCACCTTTGACTACCCTTAGCTCAGAACTATGCGCTGTCCTGGGGGAAATAGTAGCCAAATGTAACAAGGATCCTCCAAACTATCTGATGGCTGGATACAGGAAGCTCAGGACTTTTTCTGGGAAGCAACCTGTACCCTCAGTGGAAGATGGATTCGAGGAGTGGCTAGATAACGCTACTCAGGCCTTGGAGGAGTGGGAGATACCAGAACAGCATAAGAAGCAGCGAATCACAGAGAGTTTGAAGGGGCCTGCATTGGAGGCCGTACGCAACCTCAAGCTAAGCAAGAAGGATTGTACTGCACAAGACTATCTGGATATTCTACAAGATGTGTTTGGCCGGACAGAAAAGGTTACTGAACTTCTTTACCAACTGGAGCACTGTTACCAGAAGGAAGGAGAAAAACTGTCTGAATTCATCGGGCGTCTGGATAGGATCATACATCAGATTCTGTTAAAAAAAGGGTTGGATCCCCGGAAGGTGGATGAGACTCGAGCACAACAGGTGCTGAGGGGAGCTCAACCTCTAGACCCTATTGCTATACTGTTGCGAACTCGCCAGGACGGTGGCATCCTGGAGTACCCTGATCTGATCAGGATGGTCCGGGAAGAAGAGGTCATGTTGGATAACAAAAGGAAGAGCCAAGAACGGGAAACAACCGCCCGAGTTAGAGTGATAAGTGCGGAAGAAGGCGACTCACAAGTTGAGCTCTTAAAGACTCAGGTGTCACAGCTAATAGAAATGGTATCCATCCTGAACAGTCAGGCATCTGCTCTATCTAATAGAAACACAGAAGAGAAGCCTGCTAAACACCCTAGTTCCAGTGTTGAACCAGAACAGAAACCTAGGAGGCCGATAACCTGTTTCAATTGTGGAGGGGTAGGGCATGTCAGAGGAGTATGTCCCAGTCCAGAGGAGGCTGCCTTCAAACACCGCAAGCCGGCGGAAAGCTTCAGAGGGCTCCGGTGAAGGAGTCAACCGGGCGCCCAACAGTTTTAATGGACTCCAAGAGATCCCTTAAATTTAAGAGCCACAGTCAGGGAGTAAGGCCCTCTTTAAATGCCTCTCATTCCACGACTTGGGCCGATAAGAGGCGGGAAATCAATGCACACCAGGCCCAGGAGGAGATGAGGCCCGGTAGAAACTCAAAAAGGAAAGGAGTACGGGTGCAGGTAGCTGAGCCCGGCAGAAGGGCTACTCCAAAAGAATTTCCTGTCAAGCTAGTGGGGCCTTCCCCTGTAGTCTCAATCCAAGTGGAAGGAATTTATACAAAGGCTTTACTGGACACAGGAGCCCAGGTGACTCTCCTGTATAGGGATTTCTACGATAGACACCTCAAACATCTGCCCCTGCAGAGGCTGGAAGACCTGGAGATATGGGGTATTGGAACACAAAGTTTTCCCTATGACGGGTATTTGCCAATCAAATTAACTTTTGACCCCTCCTTGGCCGGCAAAGCTGAAACCTTCGATACTTTAGCAGTGGTATGCCCTCGCCCACCAGGGGCCAATAAGAGTTCCCTCATTATAGGGACCAACACTGACCTAGTCAGGCGATTGCTGACACAACTAGTCCAGGGACAGGATGCCCCAACTCTGAAAGTTCATCCCATGTTAAGGCAGGCCTATCAACGTCTAGGTCTGGAACAGAAGGCCCCTGCCGAAGGAGTTGGAAAGATCTGGAAGATGAAGAGGAGGTACCTGATTGGATGTGGTCATCTCAGTTACCAGAACCCACGACTGCGTACCTGTCTTCATCCGAACTGGTTGAAAGAGGAACCCTTCGGGCAGAAGCTCCTGAATTTGTGCCTTTCCACATGCTTACAGAAGAAGTAGCTGATGGTGAAGATCCTGAGGAGGAGGTTGCACCTTTCTCTGAAGAAGAATTAACTGCTTCTGAAACCCCAGAGTCCAATGCGTTGGGACTAGAGGAGGAAGCTCTTGAAGAATCCCCGAGAGCGGCTGGTTCCAGCACTTCTAAGATTGTGACTCCCAAAGAACAGAGGGAAAGAAGAGTCATTCACCCACCCAAAAGACTAACTTACGACCAATTGGGGAAATGCTCGGAAGAAGCTGTCCTTACTTCTAAGAGAACTCTTGATCAGCCTAGTTCTTCCACTGCAGATTTAGTGGAGGACAACCCTAGCTCACCCCCAGGCACATCTGTACAAGCCACTCAAGTGTCGGGGGTTTGTGAACAGAACCACCTTCTCTCCCCCAACCATTGGTGGGAGGTTCCGCTGTCGGCCCTGTGTTTTAATGTGCAGTTGTTGGGTTTGAACTCTGCTTCTGATAAGGGACATGGTTTACCGTTGTGCATGAGTTAATTGTTTTTTTTCCAACGTATGTGACAGGATACATGCTGTCGTTATCTTTGGGGACCAAAGTTTCTAAAGTGGGGGGAGTGTGTAGCGGGCATCCTCCCATTTACAATTGTTCATTAGTAGACTGTATAACATTTTGAAGGAACTCGGCTCCATCTAGTGGCCAAACTGCCACACTGCAGCTTGGTGGTTTTCATCAGAAGTTTCTAGTGGCCAAACTGCCACACTGCAGCTTGGTGATGTTCATCAGATACTACGATACCCACAATTCAGTGGGAACACCAGGGTGCATTGCTTCACCGCACAGCCTTTTGGGGGAAGCTTTATAAAGGAAGGGAGGAGCCAGGCTCTCTCTCTTGTCTCCTGACACAACAGCTAGAAGGAAGCAAGTGCTGTGGGCTGATGCTGCGGACTAGGCCTGAAGCCTGAGCCTGAAGTGACGGAGTGGAAGCATTTCATCTTCAGTAAAGGAGCCTTCCCAGAGAACCCATTGATGCTCTGCAGAGACTGGTGTTGCCCACATCTAACCATAAGCGCGGCTGGTGACAGAAATCGGAGGTGGAGAGCTCGGGAAGAAAGAGGCCGTTTGGTGAGCAGGGCACATGCCCAAATCTGTTTCTCGCTTGGAAGAAAGTAACTTTAGCCGGTGCTAACTACACTTCAGATAGTACGCAGTACACTCAGCGGCCTAGTGCACCTTCCAGGAGACTAAGCATTTAAACACAAGTACATAAGGTGTCTTAATACGCCCAATTACGCAGTAACATTGCGGGTGATTGTAACCTTTTTTTTCTCACCCCTTTTGACTATATATCCTTACTTTTGGATTACAAATAGCTTGTGCACCAACGATTGCTAGCGAAGATTCCAAACCAAAAGGAAGGAACTGTGTATGGGATTCAAATAGGTTCTGCCTACCTGATACAAGAGACTAGACGTGTGTAAAGTATAGCCTGAATTGGGTAAAAGAAAGCCTATGAGTTATCTTTTAGTTGCATAAGTATACAAAAATAGCTATCTTAATCATATTGTTTATTATTGTGTCAATAACTTTATCTTTCTTAGTTGACTCTTGTGATGTCTTTTGGAGTCAACTTGTACTTTAACTCTCAGTAAAGCTACTTTGGTTAAGCAAAAGTCTGTGTGTTGCACCTTGTGTCACCCAGAGGGACTGCGGCTGGAGAAAGGTAACAAGTTATTATTACTTATTGGGGTGATATATCCTGAACTGTGTTCTCCTGTAGCCATTTGGTATTATAGTCCCATTTCGTGTCAGTTGTGCCTAGGGAGGGTTCGAGCCAATTTCAGGGGTTGGAAGGCAGGACGTAGACCCAATAATCTAATCAGCAGCTCCTGCGGGGGTGGTGCTACATAGTATAGTCCCTTCAAATATTTAATTTTGCAACAAGACATTAAAAAACAGGTCCTGTTGAAAGTGACTAGCTACTACTAGATATACTACATACCAGGGGTCAAGTCCTGGGGGAAAAAGTGTGGGAACTCACCCAAGATCCACCCGCCCCCCCCCCCCAAAAAAAATAATAATTTACGCTCCTATATTTCACAGAAAATACAATTCAACATTTATTATGATATATTCATGAAAATATTCATGACTGATGACAATTGTCTGGAATATTTCATGTTTATGCATTTGATTCCCATTGTCAAGGAATAATGGATATTAAAAGCATAAACGTTACATGACAATGTGGACTGACACGCTGACACAATGTTACAGCTGGACATAGCAAACTTACTGACATGTATTATACATGTTTGCCTGTTCAACTGTAACATTCTGTCAGTGTGTCAGTCCACATTGTCATTTTCAGGGGTGTGAGGGTGGTATGAGACTGTAAATGTGCAGTGGACTCACTGCTCCACTTACCTGCCACCTCTGAAATCGATGTCCCCGGGCCTGCTCCTTGTGTGCTGGCTGTGTCTGGCTCCTCTGCTGCGTGCTGCTGCCTCGCCTTACCGGTGACTCCACTGATGATGTCCACACGCTCTGGGCCTTCAAATGCATAAACATGAAATATTTGTGACAAATTGGCCAAATAAACACATAAACATGAAATATTCCTGACAAAGGGCATCAGTCACGATTCACGAATATTTCATGTTTATGCATTTGAAGCGATCTTTTCTTTACACGGTTAGGTAGATTAGGCTTGATTAGAATTAGTTAATATGCTCAAATCAGGGGCATTGCTGGCATTGGGCATCTGGGTCATGTGCACTGCAACTCTTAGATAGTGCCCCGCATACCATGGCTGCCCACCCACCATGTTTACTTGTACATTGTCACTGCATTAATGTGAGTCCATACAGCGAGTGTGCTGTGTGACAAGTGTGCTTTAAAGAAAAGGCCACACCTACCTTATAGAGCCATGCTGGCTGCTGTAAAACAGAGTGGTAATTCAGACAGCACAGCCATTTCTGTGATCTAACCTTTTTAGACATCAGTTAGGCAATACAGACTGATCTGTTACACACTCCATCCTATGACTGGACTTGGAGGGATCAGCAGCACACTGATAAGGTCATCTCTGTAATCTACATAACAGCAAGTAAAGTTAAAGTTTAGATTTACTGTACTGAAAAAATCAATAAAGCCCCAACTGCCTCACTGTACTGTCCGACCTCAGAATCTTTAAATATAGTGCTGGGGGGGGGGGGGTTCCCCTTAGTCTGCCTGAAAAGTGCGCGGCTGTAGCGTGCATAGAACATGCTGTAACAAAAATGACATTTCTAAAGAAAAAAAAAAAAGAAGGTCAAATCATATTTAAATTGACTTAAAATTACAATTGCCGACACCCGGCGATTAAAAAAAAAATAGATAAAGAAAAAAATGGCATAGCCCCCCCCCCCCCCAGTCCATACCAGCCCCTTTGGGGAACCCCATGCCAAAATTTAAAAAAAAAATGGCGGGGTTCCCTCCCCAAAATCCATACCAGACCCTTATCTGAGCAAACATCCTGACAGATCAGGAAAAAAGGGAGATGAGGCCCCCAGATCCTGCCCCCCCCCCACCCCTGTGAATGAGTATGGGGTACATAGTACCCATTCACCAAAAAAAGCGTTAAAAGATAATAAAAACAGTTTTTGACAATTCCTTTATTATAAAAAAAAAAAACAGTGTCCCCGGGGGCCTTTACCTATATAAGAAAGAAAAATGGGTCAAATCACATGTAAATTGACTCAAGGTTGCAAATGCCAGCACCCCGGCTATTGAAAAAAATATATAAAGAAATAAATGGCATGCCCCCCCTCCCCAAGTCTATACCAGACCCGAAGGGCAGTGCAGGAAACAGGTTCAAAAAAAAAATTTTGTCTGTTCCAGATCAGACGAGTTTGAGAATATTACCAACAAAAAGAGATGTTAGAAATGGGTTTTAGTGAGCAGAATGTGCAGGAAAAGCTTGAACATGGGGCAGCATATGCGGACAGCAGTGTGGAGGTTATGAGAGCAACCAGTATGTGCATGCAGGGAAGGGAAAAGGGGTGAGCAAAAGGGGAAAATGCCATGGGCCGGAGGCGCTATGTGGAAAGGGGGCACTGACAGCTAATGAGTGCTCCGCTCTCCAGCTACCTGAATGACAGGAGTGACGCTGTCATCACTCCTGTCATTCAGAACAGAGCATAGTGAAGGACTGCGGCTTCTGTAGGGAGGATTCTGCTCTGTCCTCCCTCCAGCTGCTGGACTAGAATTTCCTTCCCTTACCTCCTCCAGCAGTTTCTGTCTAGTGCAAGATTGCAGGAACAACCCAGAGGCAGAGCCTCCTCTTTACTGCTTACAGTGTGGGCGGGATGGGGATGCAATCAGAGTCGTAGATCCTGCCCACCCAACTGAAGGGAGATGTAAGCTCTGAAGATGGACTGAGTGTGGGCTTAGGTAATCTCAATTGGGGGTATTTGACAGCATGGATTAGTATTGCTGCTGCTCCCTGTTCAATACCAGAGCACAGGAAGTAAGAGAATGGGATTGGAGCAGGCTGGAATTGAGGAAGGGGTTAACATTGTTGTAACCACCAATGCGAGATGGGGGGTTAACATTCACTGCCACTGACCACCAATGTAGGTGGGGATAAGAAGAATTCAATGCCACTGACCCCCTCCCCCCCTCACATTGTTAATCATTGGTAGTAAATCTTAACCCCCCCCCCCCCCCCATCCCCACCTTGCATTGGTCCTCTTGGCAGTGAAATTTTAACCCAACACCTGCTTTTCTGCATATTTAGTCATGGTAGAGAACATTAACCTCCTTCCCCACATTGGTGGTCATTGAAGAAGTTAAATTTCAATACCACTGACCACCAATGTGGGGGAGGAGGTTAATAATAGTGACATGGGATGCTGGGGTTTTTATTGAGTCCACTGACATAAATGCTGGGGGTTATTAATGTGTGCACTGAAATCTGTGCTGGGGGTTACTATTGTGTGCAATTAAATCTGTGCTGGACATTATTATTGCATCCACTGACACCAATGCAGGATGTTATAAATGTGTCCACTGACACCTGTGCTGTGGGTTTATTAATGCGTACACTGACATCTGTGTTGGGAGTTTTTATTGTGTCCACTGACACCTGTTTTGGGGGTTATTATTGCATCCACTGACCCCTGTTTTGGGGGTTATTATTGCATCCACTGACACCTGTGCTGGGGGTTATTATTGTATACACTGACACCTGTGCTGGAAGATATTAATGTGTCCACTGACACCTGTTTTGGGGGTTAATAATGAATCCACTGACTTCAATGCAGGGGGTTATTCTTGCATCTAGGGGGGTGCAATTTGGCATCTTCACCCTGGGCACTAGTTTGAGTGACCACGTGTCCTGGATTGCCTGGGACAGTCCCACATTTTGCAGGTCTGTCTCAGGCACCTTCATTCTGGGACAATACAGTGTTCTGAAACAAAAGTAATACAGCCACCCTAACGACGAGCCAGCAATGGAATCTGTCCCTCCGCTCCCAGGGTGTTTGGCGGGTGTTGTGCCAGTGATTGTGGGGGTATGCAGGCAGGGAGCTTATCAGAATCTGGAAGCACCCTTTAACAAGTGGGCCCCCAGATCCCAGCCCCCCCATGTAAATGAATGTGGGGTACATAGTACCCATACTCATTCACCAAAATAGTGTCAAAGTTATAAAAACACAGAGACAGTTTTTGACAATTCCTTTATTAAAAAATAAAAAAATCAGTGTCCACCAATTTAAATCTATCATCAATCACACTGCCACCGGACCTAAAAAAGAAAAAAAAAATGCTCCCACCGTCCATCAAGGCTGCCTACTGCAGGCTTTATCATTTGGCAATTTCTTATAAAGGTAAGGGGCAGGGCCACCTGCCGACGTCACCAGGTGGCACCGCTCCCTTGTGACATCCCCGACCCAGCATGCACCAGTCCATGATATCACAAGGGGTGGTGCCACTAGGTGACGTCACCAGGTGGCCCCTCCCTTACCTATATAAGAACTGTCAAACAACGGAGCCTGCGGTAGGCGACTAGCCATAATGGATGGCAGGAATGTTTTTTGTTTTGCTTTCGGGTATGGCGGGCAGCGTGATTGATGATGGATTTACATCAGAGGACACTGTTTTTTTATTTTTAAATAAAGAAATTGTCAAAAACTGTCTGTGTTTTTATTACTTTTTGACACTTTTTTGGTCAATGGGTAGGGGTACTCATTCACATGGGGGGGGGGCGGATCTGAGGGTCTCGTCTCACCTCTTTCTTGACCTGCCAGCCTGCTTGTTTAGATAGGGGTCTGGTATGGGTGGGGCTGCTGTTTTTTTATTTTGGCGTGGGGTTCCCCAAAGGGTCTGGTATGGACTTGGGGGGGACCCCACGCCGCTTTTTTCTTTATTTCTTTTTCAATCGCCGACTATTTGCTGCAGCATGTTCTATAAATGCTACAGATGAGACACTTTACAGGCAGACTAAGGGGACCCCCCTGGCACTATATTTAAATACTTTTCTCCTTTTTTTTGTTGCACTTTAGGCATCAATAAAGTAACTGCTCATAAAAAATTATAATTTTTTTTTTTTTAAATGTTGCATTGATAATACACCACCTGTTTAAACTGGTGACCACTGTTTTCTTTTGTTTTTTTCCAAAAATTGGCAAAAAAGGTATTAAAAATCATAGTTTTTGGGAATGGGGGGGGGGGTCCCTGATTTCCAGTTTGGAAATGTGGTCACCCTAGCACTAGTTGACCTTGTCCCCCCACTGTGTGCAGGAGAGGAGTGGATGAAGTTATGACAGTGGGAAGTATGTCTGTATGTGCAGCTGAAGAGTGTGGATGGCCCAGCACAGGACAGTATATTCAGGATAGGAGTAAAGGCATGCAGATAAATTGACATGAGGCAGCATATGCAGGAAGGAATTGTGGAGGCTATGATTGCAGGTGGTATGTGCAAGAGATGAGTGCCGAAGGTATGACAGTGGTTGGTATTTATAAAAGTAGAGAGCAAGGAGCAATATGTGCCAGACAGAAATGCAGAGGGTATGACCGCAGTCAGTATGTGCAAGAATGGACTTCTTGCACATACTGACTGCGGTCATACCCTCTACATAAGCACTGTGTGGGATGAGTGCAGAGGGCATGACAGTGTCCAGTATGTGTAATAGAGGAGTGAAAGAGAGACACTCACAGTGTGCAGTAAATTGCTGGAGTTCAGCAGTGATTGTAATATTTTTTGTTTGTTTGTTTTTAAATTAAAAAAAATGTCATACTGTACTTACCTGCTCTGTGCAATGGTTTTAAACAGAGCAGCCCAAGCCTCCTCTTCTGGGGTCCCTTGCCGACACCCTAGGCTCCTCCCCTTTTCCGATTGCCCCCATAGCAGGTCACTGTATACTTTCCTGCACGTCTGTTTCGGTGTTTTGTAGGCAAAAATTATTTCAAGAGTACCATCTGCATCTATATACTTAAATAGGCACTTACTCCATTTAACAAAAAAACGTATTTTGCATTTGCACTTGCACTTGCACACACTGCTTGAACCACACTCATACACACGCGTTGATGTGCTATTTTTTTGAATAAGCAACCTACAATTGCCTTGAAATGCCCATGGCCAGTGGCCTGCATGCAGCATTATCATGCAGCATATATGTGATTCAATCAGGGTAACTCGTGTCTGCATAGCATTGTTTCTGTAAGGCTTTAAAAACAGACAGTCAAGTTGAAAATCACCATTTCAGTAAAACACAGAACACAGCTACTTGCAATTATCCTGATAGACAGCATTCCTCATAATGAAATCCAAGGCAGTACTATTAATATGTTATTTATACTGTTGGATGTTTTTACAATCTTGGCAGCTACATTCCAGCTGTCCAACATCTTCTTGGCAATTACAAAAAGTCCTTTTACGTTATGTTTTGTACTTTAAATTTTATTCAATAAAAATCTATTGAAAAAGAAGTCCAGGGCAGCACTAGTAACATGGGAAAACAGCTTTAGGTATCAAATGCTCCACCCTACTGGAACTGGAGTACTCTGGTGGTGCTCCCCACTGGGGAGTGCCTTTTAGAAAAGCTGTGTGCTATTAGGTTTTGGCCCAGCTGCTTGTATTCTGGTTCGGACAGTGGAGAGTCTCTCACCTGGCTCCAGATCACTTGCTCAGCTACCGCTGCCTCAACAGGAGTGGTTTCTCTGATCTGCTGTGGGAGAGAAGCAGAGAAAAAAATATTTTTCATGGGCATGTGTAGGAACCCACTTGCATCTGTGCATGATAAGAAAATGGGCACCCTTATAGATAGCCAGCTACATGGTGTTCTAGGAATGCACCTGAGAACAGATGGAGGCTCCTTAAGAACAAATTTAACCACTTCAATACAGGGCACCTTGACCCCCTTCCTGCCCAGGCTGATTTTCAGCTTTCAGCTCTGTTGCATTTTGAATGACAATTGCGCGGTCATGCAACACTGTACCTAAACCACATTTATGTCATTTTTTTCCACACAAATAGAGCTTTCTTTTGGTGGTATTTGATCACTGCAAGGTTTTTTCTTTTTTGCTACACAAATAAAAAAGACTGAAAAGTTTGAAAAAAAAAAGTTTTTTGTTTGTTATAATATTTTTTAAATAGATACATTTTTTTCCTGCAATGATGAGCGCTGATGAGGCCACACTAACAGGCACTGATAAGGTGGCACTGATGATGAGGCACTAATATGCAGCACTGATGGGCACTGATAGGCGGCACTGATATGCAGCACTGATGGGCACTGATAGGTAGCACTGATATGCAGCATTGGTGGGCACTGATAGGTGGCACTGATGGACACTGATAGGCGGCACTGATGGGCACTGATAGGCAGCACTGATGGGCACTGATAGACGGCACTGTTGTGCAATAATGGGCACTGATGGGTGGCATTGATAAATGGCAATGATGGGCACTGGTGGGTGGCACTGATAGATGGCAATCATGGGCAGCTCTGATGAGGAGGGCACTGAAAGGGTCCCTGAGACCTGATTGGCATCCCTGGTGGCCATGGGTGGGCATCCCTGGTGGCCATGGGTGGGCAATCCCTGGTGGGCTCTAGTGGCATCCCTCCAAGGGTCTGTACTGGTAATCAATGCACCCCCCTCTGTCAGGATAGCCGCCGATCAGCTCTCCTCTACTCGTACCTGTCAGGCACGAACTGAGGAAAGCCGATTTACTATGTGACCAGCTGTGATTGGAAACAGCTAGTCACATGGTAAAGAGCCTACGTCATTAGGCTCTTTACTGGGATCGGAGATGCGGTGAGTCAGAGTGATACATCGCACCACCGATCACCGCTCTGACACCCAGTCAGGCTAGAGCAACCACTTCTCTGCCATCATTTTGCTATATGGCGGGCGGGAAGTGGTTAATGAACTAGGCTGCAAGTTGGAGGGAAGGACCTCCAAGGTGATACTGGTATTCTCAGAAATATTGCCTGTGTCATGCGCAACACAGGAAAGACAGGGGGAGATTCGAGAGCTGAATGCTTGGCTAAAGACCTAGTGTAAGAAGGAGGGATTTGGGTTTTTAGAGCACTGGGCTCACTTTTCATTGGGGTACAACCTATATGCTAAAGATGGTTTGCACATAAATGGAAAGGGGTCTTTTATGCTAGGGGAGAGGTTTATGGGAAGGCTGGAGGAGTTTTTAAACTAGGATTGAGGGGGGAGAGTTAATGACATTATAATGGGGCAGACAGGTCAGACAGGGGTCAGCCCCTATTGGTGGGTGGAATGGGGAAAGATGGGGGAAGAGTTTTGGCAGAGGATAAGAAGGTTCCCATGTTACAAACAACCATTGGAAATGGTACTATTTGTATCAAAATTAAAAACATGCAAAATAAGTGTGCAAAATGTGACAATGAATTAAAGTGTTTGATCACCAATGCCAGAAGTCTTCCAAGCAAAATAGATGAGTTGGAAGCTCTTGTGCACAAGGAGAAGTATGATTTAATTGGTATTGCTGAATCTTGGCTTCATTCTTCACATGACTGGGCTACTAATATTCCTGGCTATGCTCTCTTTCAGGAAATACAGGGTAAAACGGAGGGGTGGTGGTGTCTGTCTCTATGTGAGAAGTGATCTCAAAGTGAGTGTGAAAGAGGACCTAGTTGATGGAGAGTGTGAGGAGTCTGAAGCAGTATGGGTGGAAATGTACATAGGTGTGCGTAAAACAAAGATTATCATTGGAGTTTGTTATAGACCTCCCAGTATTAATGAGGAGGTGGAGACTCAGCTCCTGGCACAGATAGAAAGGGCTGCAGGGGTTTGGGACAGTGTTAATAATGGGGGATTTTAACTACTCAGACACTGACTAGAGTAATGGCACTGCTGGAACAGTTAAAGGGCAAAAATTTATAAACCAATTACAAGACGATTTTATGGTGCAGTTTATTGAGGCCCCCACTAGAAATAAAGCTCTTTTGGACCTGGTAATCTCTAACCATGCAGAGCTTATTAATAATGTTCATATAAAAGAACATCTGGGTAGCAGTGACCATAATATGATTTCTTTTAATGTTAGCTGTAAGCAAAAAACGCATACAGGAAATGCAAAATCATTTAACTTTAAGAGAGCAAATTTTCCAAGGATGAGGGCTGCTCTCCAGGATTTAGACTGGGAGGGAATATTGGCATCGATGAGCACAGAACAGAAATGGGAAATTTTCAAAAAGACTGTATGCAAACTCACTGCAAAGTATATTCCCATGGGTAATACGTTTAAAAGGCTAAAAATAAAACCTATGTGGCTTACAGCCAAAGTTAAAAAAGCTATAAATTAAAAGAAAAGAGCTTTTAAAAAAATATAAAAATGAAGGAACACTATTATTGTTTAACCACTTTACCACCGGAGGATTTTGCTGTCTTACGTCCAGGCCACTTTTTGCGATTCGGTGCTGTGCGACTTTAACTGACAATTGCGCGGTCGTGCGACGCCGTACCCAAACAAAATTTACATCCTTTTTTTCCCACAAACAGAGCTTTCTTTTGGTGGTATTTGATCACCTGTGTGATTTTTACTTTTTGCGCTATAAACAAAAAAAAGCGTTCATTTTGAAAAAAATAACAATATTTTTCACATTTTTTTATATGAAATTCCCCCCCAAAAAAATGTAAAAATCTAAATTTTTTTAAATTTTTGCTACATATTTTTGGTAAAAAAAATCACAATAAGCGTATTTTTATTGGTTTGCGTCATTTTTGGTGTTTTTTTTTAACGCGTAATGGCGGCGATCTGCGATTTTTTTTGCGGGACTGCGACATTGCGGTGGACAGATCGGACCCTTGACTGACATTTTTGACACTTTTGGGGGTACCAGTGACATTACTGCAGTAATCAGTGCTATATATATATGCACTGTTACTGTAAAAATGACACTGGCAGGGAAGGGGTTAATTTTATTGGAGAGGGAGGGGTTAATGTATGCCTGGTGCTTACTGAAGTGTGGGGGGAGAGGTGACTGAGTGACACAAGGACAGATCCAGGGTTCAGCTATGCTGAACCCTGCAATCTGACCCTGCCTGTCACTTCAGAGATCCGCCCGCTGTGTTTACACACAGCGGGCGGATCTCCAGACTCGATCCCCGACGATTGGGTAAGAGCAGCTGCGATCGCCGCCGCTCCTCCCCTGACCCGACTCCCGCTGTGACTGAAAACAGCGGGAGCGAGCCTCCGGCAGCACGCGCTCCGCCCACAAGGGGCGGAGTCCAGCGACGTAGGTCTACGTTGCTGGACGGGAACGAGCCACTTTGCTGCAGTAGCAGCAAAGTGAGCGGGGGTAAAGTGGTTAATTGTTACAAAGAATTTAACAGAATATGTAAAAAGGAAATCAAGGATGCAAAAATTCAAAATGAACGACAGATTGCAAAAGATAGTAGGACAAACCCCCAAAAATTCTTCAAATATATTAATAGTAAAAAGGTTAGGTCCTACACCAGTTACAATGCCCCTGATCACGTCACACCAATCATATTGTCCCTAAACACTGTCACACCACTCACAATGTCCGTGATCACCGCCACACCATATTGTCCCTAATTTTTGCCACACCAGTCATATTTTCTCTAATCATCACTAGGGATGATCGAACGGTTCGGGTCGACCATCGGTTCGGTCCGAACATTGGGTGTTCGAGGTTCGGCCGAATTTAGAACTTTTTGCCCAAAAAGTTTGGAATTCGGCAACCAGAACCGCCCAAAATGCAATGCTTCAGGAAATGGGCTTTAAAAGCCTGTGATTGGACCAGAACCATTAGCAAAAGCCAATTGAGGGGGCAGGAGAATGCTAGGAATGTGATTGGAGTGACTAGGGGGTCCCTAGACCAATCATTAGTGAATACGCCCCCCAGTATATAAGATCGCCTCCGCCATATTCCTAGCATTGTTATACTGGACATGGAAGAGAGTGGAAGCAGTTCTGTTAATTTTACTTTAAAAGTGTAATTTAGCTATTTATTAGTGTGAGGAAAGGGATATCTAGTGTAGTTAGAGTGCTCCTTTACACTTAAGTTAGCTTCAAAAATTTAGTTTCTGTAGGGAAAGTGTTAAGTGTAAGGGGACCGTAGTGTAGTGTAGGGTTAACTGGCAGTGACTGCTATGGCAGGGTGACAAAACCCTTCCATAGCAGGGTGACCGCTATAGAGAAATGATCGTTTCTCTGAATTGCTTCGGCACACCCATATGGCTTCTCACCAGCCAAGCATTTTTTATGCTGCAGGGGCTGCCACTGCCAGTGCTTTTTTGAGGACATGTTTGATGTCAGACATGACATCTGAACATGTGTATAGGGGGTATATATAGACATATATGTCTGAATATATACCCCTAGACATATATAGGTGTGATAGTAGCAGAAATAAATGCTTGCGCTAATGAAATCATTTACAGTAATATATTTCTGCTACTATCACACCTATATATGTCTAGGGGTATATATTCAGACATATATGTGTATATATACCCCCTATACACATGTTCAGATGTTTTGCCTGCCTCAAAAGAACCCAAAAAAATGCCAAAAAAACGCTAGCGTCAAAAAAAAAATGCCCAGGTGTGTTTTTGCTGGCATTTTTTGGGGGGTTTTGGAGGCAGGCAAAACATCTGAACTTGTGTATAGTGGTGTATATACACACATCCATATATTTATATACACACCTAGACATATATAGGTGTGATAGTAGCAGAAATATATGCTTGCGCTAATGAAATCATTTACAGTAATATATTTCTGCTACTATCACACCTATATATGTCTAGGTGTGTATATAAATATATGTATGTGTGTATATATACCACTATACACAAGTTCAGATGTTTTGCCTGCCTCAAAAGAACCCACAAAAATGCCAAAAAAACGCTAGCGTCAAAAAAAAAATGCCCAGGTGTGTTTTTGCTGGCATTTTTTGGGGGGTTTTGGAGGCAGGCAAAACATCTGAACTTGTGCACAGTACCACTATACACAAGTTCAGATGTTTTTCCTGACTGCAAAGAACCCAAAAAATGCCTGCTTTGAAACCGGCAAGGTGTGAAAACCGAGGAGAGAAGCTAACCCCCTGAGCTGAAAGTTTTCTAATACATACAATCCTTTTTTTTTCTGGTTCTGGCCATGCTACAGAGCTGAAACTTCACAGGTACACCTTTTAGACCCCCAGACACAAAATCACACAAAAAAAAGTTCTTAAAAATTGTCATTTTTGATAAAAAAAAGCCAATTATTGAAAAAATTAAAAAAAAAAAAAAAAAAAAGAGATTTTTTGATTTTTACTTTGGATTTCAGATCTGGGGGGTCTAAAAAGTGTACATGTGAAGTTTCAGCTCTGTAGCATGTCCAGAACCATAAAAAAAGATTGTTTGTATTAGAAAACTTTCAGATCTTCACCAATATGGCTTCTCGGTTTCCACACCTTGCCGGTTTAATAGAAGGCATTTTTTTGGGTTCTTTGCAGTCAGGAAAAACATCTGAACTTGTGTATAGTGGTACTGTGCACAAGTTCTGATGTTTTGCCTGCCTCCAAAAACCCCCAAAAAATGCCAGCAAAAACACACCTGGGCATTTTTTTTTTTTGACGCTAGCGTTTTTTTTTGGCATTTTTTGGGTTCTTTTGAGGCAGGCAAAACATCTGAACTTGTGTATAGTGGTGTATATACACACATACATATATTTATATACACACCTAGACATATATAGGTGTGATAGTAGCAGAAATATATGCTTGCGCTAATGAAATCATTTACAGTAATATATTTCTGCTACTATCACACCTATATATGGCTAGGTGTCTATATACATATAATTATGTGTGTATATATACCACTATACACAAGTTCAGATGTTTTGCCTGCCTCAAAAGAACCCCAAAAAATGCCAAAAAAACGCTAGCGTCAAAAAAAAAAATGCCCAGGTGTGTTTTTGCTGGCATTTTTGGGGGGTTTTTGGAGGCAGGCAAAACATCAGAACTTGTGCACAGTACCACTATACACAAGTTCAGATGTTTTTCCTGACTGCAAAGAACCCAAAAAAATGCCTTCTATTAAACCGACAGGGTGTGGAAACCAAGAAGCCATATTGGTGATCTGAAAGTTTTCTAATACAAACGATCTTTTTTTTTATGGTTCTGGACATGCTACAGAGCTGAAACTTCACATGTACACTTTTTAGACCCCCCCAGATACAAAATCACAAAAATCAAAAAATCTCTCTTTTTTTTTTAATTTTTCAATAATTGGCTTTTTTTATCAAAAATGAGAATTTTTAAGAACTTTTTTTGTGTGATTTTGTGTCTGGGGGGGGGGGGGTCTAAAAAGTGTACCTGTGAAGTTTCAGCTCTGTAGCATGTCCAGAACCAGAAAAAAAAAGATCATATAGGTGTTAAAGGAGGGTCCCACATCCCTGTTCTACTGAAAAAAAATATATATTTTTTTTCATGGTTCTGGACATGCTACAGAGCTGAAACTTCACATGCAAACATTTTAGACCCCCCAGATACTAAATCCAACGTCAAAATCAAAAAATCTCTCTCTTTTTTTTCTTTCAATAATTGGCTTTTTTATCAAAAATGACAATTTTTAAGAACTTTTTTTTGTGTGATTAATAGTTAATGGGGCATGACACAGAACCCTAGGCACTTTTTAGGGGCATTTATTGGGTTTTAGGGCTTAAAAATTGTGTTTTTTTATTACCGAAGTTCGAGTCCCATTGATTTCAATGGGGTTCTGAAATCCGGGCTGAACTTTCGGGAAGTTCGGATGTTCTGGCCGAACCGAACTTTTCAAAAGTTCGATCATCCTTAATCATCACCACAGCAGTTAGAGTGTCCATGATCAACGCTACATTAGTCATATTGTCCCTGATCACCACCTAACCAGTTATGGTGTCCATGATCATTGCCACACCAGTCCCAGTGTCCCTGATCACTTCCACAACAGTTACAGTGCCCCTGATTACCACCATAAGAGTGCAGTGTTGCCTTTGCCTGCTGTCTTTTCTGTCTGCTGTCTTTTCCAATCCTTGCCTGTTTGCTGACCATGCCTGCAGCCTGAACTGACCCATCAACTTGGTCAGTAAACATGGCACTCCTGGTGCAGCCATGTGCCAGTAGGCTAGGCTTGCTTGGCTTATAGGAACTGGGACTGCTCTGGGTGACACAACACTAACCATTACCATTACAGTACATTTTTTTTCTATGCGATTTGTTGATTTGCCTGGTGCCATGATACAATGTCTGATACATAATCAATTCAGACAGTGAAAAAGTCTCACACATGTGGTATCGCTATACTCAGAAGGACTAGCAGAATGTGTTTTGGAGTGTAAAGTATGCCCATGCTGTGTAAAACAAAATAAAATTCATTTTCTTTCCTCAGTTTTTAAAACATTTTAGCAAAAAATGAAGTCTTCAAAATACTAACCATATTTCTTAAAAATACCTTGGGGTCTTTACTCTTCAAATTTTTATTTTGTGAATGTTTCCACTTCCCTGTACACAGTTCAACATGTGTGTGGGTGTGTGTTCATGTAAAAAAAAAAGTAAAATCATATCCCAAATCCCTGTACATTGTGCTCGCTAAGATGCCCATTCAAGAGTTTTTTTAAACTATCAATACTTTCCGCTGACACCACCGATTGTGGAAGTGAGTTCCACATCCTTACCTCCCCAGTGAAAAACCCCTTACACAGTTTAAGGTTAACAGCTTCTCCTTCAATTTCATTGAGTGGCCGCATGTCTTCTTATACTCCCTGATACTGAATAGGTTATTCCATATGCTAGAATCACCATTGAGGTATTTGTATATCGCTATCATATCTCCTCTCAAGCGTCTCTTCTCCAGAGATAATAAGTGTAACGTTTGTAGTCATTCCTCATAACTGAGGTCCTCCAGTCCCCTTATTAATTTTGTTGTCTTTTTCTGGACTCTCACTAGCTCCAGTGCATCCTTTCTGAGGATTGGTGACCAATGTGATAGGTAATAAAGAAATTAGATGTGTAATTTATGTCCCTAGAAAGTCTGAAGGTGCTCCTTGGGGTTTGGGCTCCTCTGTGTTGCTAATCTGTGAAAAAGTCTCATGTATGTGGTATAGCCACACTCAGGAAGAGTAGCAAAATGTGTTTTGGGGTGTATTGCCAGGCATGCCTATGATGTGTGTTACAAGTATCTTATTAGTTGACAACTTTGTGTAAAAAAAAAAAAACTGTATTTTCATTATCTTTCCTGCATTTTCCAAAAACTTGTGGCAAAAAAAATGACTTTTTCAAAAGACTCACTATTCCTTTCGGAAAATACCTTGGAGTTTTTGCTATCCAAGATGGGGTCATTTTGTGGCTGTTTCCACTGTCCTAGTGCCCCAGGGCCTCAAAAAATTTGATGGGTATTCAGGAAATTAGATGCATAATTTATGGTCCTAGAATACCTGAAGGTGCTCCTTTGATTTTTGGGCCCTGTATGCATCTGAGCCATGAAAAAGTCTCACACATGGTATCCCCATACTCAGGAGGTATAGCAGAATATGCTTTGGGGTATAATTGTAACTATGCCCATGCTGTGTATGAGGAAAAACTTAGTAAAATTACAACTTTGTTAGAAAAGATAACAGATTTTATTTAATTTCTTCATTTTCCAAATATTTGAGACAAAAACGACAACTTCAAACAACACACTATGCCTCTTATCAAATCCCTTGGACTGTCTATTTTCCGAAAAAGGAGGCATTTTGGTGGGTATTTTCACTGCTCTGACATTTTAAGGCTTTAAGAAATGAGATAGGCAGTCAGTACATCAAGATTGATCAATCAATAACTTTCACACAAAGAATATAAAGACTAAAGAATATACACTGATTTGGATTATCTTCACCAAAAAAGTGTAGCAGAATACATTTTGACCTAAATTTATGAAGAAAGATTATTTATTTGCAAAAATTTATAACAGAAACCAAGAAAAACCTGCTTTTATTTTTTCAAAATTGTCAGTATTTACCACCAAAAGAAAGCTCTGTCTGTCTCAAAAAATGATCAAAATGTAATTTGGTTACAGTGCTTTATGGCTAAGTAATTGGCATTCGAATTGTGGCAGTGCTGAGAGCTGAAAACTGGCGTGGACTGGAAGGGGGCGAAAGTGTCTGGACTTGAAGTGGTTAAAGTGTATGTAAATCTAAAGTTACTTAGGTTTAGATGGAATAAAGGATGAGTAAAAACCCTATAATGTTATTGTTTGCTGCTGGGTTAAGCTGACTTTCTGGTCCTGACGACACAGCAGAAAATAGGTGGATATTTCTCCAAAGTGAATAGAATTCCCATCATAGAGAGTTGTCCTAGGAACAGGTGTTCCAATGGGAGATTTTCTTCTCACCTCCAGAACAAATAGAGGGGTAATTCTTCCCAGTGTTGTTGGGGCCACCCACGGCTTGAATTTCAAGTGATTTAACAGGAATTGTCAGAAATTTGAACCAGGTATGGCCAGCATTAGTGTTTGCAGGAAATAAAATGAAGCTGTTTTCACATTAACAATTTCGGTTTAAAACTGGCCATACGCTACTATAATTTCAGCTGATTCAGACAAATAAGCTGCAATTCTAATAGTGAGCATCTCTGCTAGCTCAACATTAGTCAATTACTCAGTCAACTTTTGTCAAAGGAGCTAGGTTGACAATTGCCAGCCGAACAGCTTATGCAGGCAATCAGCTGCAGGCACTGTTTGGGTATTCTGACAGCCAATGCTTGCAGCTGTCAGAATACAATAGCTTCAGAGAGTGAATTCATCCATCTATAAAAAAAAAAAATTCTTGGTGCATGGCAAGTTTTATTGACTCTTTGCTTTAAATGCAAATTACATTGTACATGGGAAAATTTCAAACTGATCTACCAATTAATATATCAGCACATTCTGAGTGAAAACATATGGCAAAAGCTTATAAAAAAGTTTTTAGTATTCTACTCAAACTTAAGTAATGCAGTCAGGTCATATATTATTGAGTTTAAAACATTTTACTTTAAGCCAAATAGTATACAGTAGCTGATTTTTATGAGTCCAGTTAAATCATTGAACTATATACTTCAAGCAATCATTCCACCAACTGGTCTATGAGGGTGCGTGATCCAGGAGGTTGTACTATGCTTCCTTACTATAAAAAAAAACGTAATAAAGAAAGTACAATATAGTGCTTCCTTTTCAGCCTACTCGATCACAATTTATTGAATATTCTGCCCCATAAACCATGGCCCTTAACATCTCTAATTAAAAGTGGGACTCCTTTTGGGTTTTAGGAAAGGGCACCATGCTCTAGCAATAGCTAGTAATCAACCCCTTTACTAGTTCATATTACCCTGACAAGATTTAGAGTATCCAGTCCAATGTCCAATCCAATTTTGGAGTTTATGGTGATGAATCATCAGCAGGATGAATTTGCTGGGGTTTACCCATCAGCACTGATCATATTGGTGCAGGATAACATAACGTTTTTTAAATGTATCTACATGCCTGATGCTGCTGGTGTGCAGTCATTTGTAGCAAAATGTGTGCTTCAGAGAAGTCATAATTGTTCTCAACTGTTTCCACCTTATTTTATTTTATTGATTTTTTCAAATATTTTCTTTTTATTTTAAATGTTTCATTTTATTTTCATTTTATTTAATTTTATTTATTTCATTTATTTTCAAATCATAGTCTATTGCAGTCTATTTCTGCTATACTCATCTTTCCACTTACCCGGTTTCTTTATTGGTATAGTAACCTTTTATTTTTTGTAATTAAATAAGAAATAGAATCATTTTTATTCGCACAGAATTTCAGCTAATTTAATTTAGTGCAGATGAGCATTTTAACATCTCGGCACATCACATGCTAGAAAATTGTCCATTTGATTAAACAAGCTAGATGGGTTTTGATGCATGATACAGTCTCTTTAACTCTTTTTGCTGCATTAAACCCAATTTCATTAATCCCCTTGATGATCAGGATCCTTTTAGTTTATTCAGGTGAATAAATTGCATTAAAACCAGGCCTATCTTGTAGCGGAGTACATTTGAGGTTTAAAAGTACAATGTAGCAGTACAGATGACATTAGAACAATTGGCACACTGCAGACATACACAAGTCTTTGTTCCAGTAGTATTATTATATTCTTATTCATTACAGCTGTCTTGGATGTTCCCCACTCCCAGTCTCTTCTTCCTCCCCATCTTTGTTGTTGCCCAAATCCCCCACCCCCCCCCCCCCCCCTGCCATCCTTTTTGTCGCATTCTGGCTTTTCTGTCACTTACGAACAAGTGGTTGCACCTGTGATTCCAAAAAAACGCGTTTGTCCCCTAAAAGTTTCCTCTCAGCACGTTAGCACAGATTGTGTTTGCAGCTGACGTGTGATTTGCTGTGCATTTATTTTCCAGGCAGAAGAACATTTCTTTTTTTCACTTCATTTTTTTGGCCAGCACCCAAACAGAAATGGAAAAGCATATTTTTACCTTTTTCTTTCTTAATGTTTGCTATTGCATCAACATTTTCTTTATTTCTTTAAGATGAATTTTTAATATGTGCTCCTTTTACTTGTTAAATATACCGATATTCAAACTTCAAAGTTTGAGGTAATAGCAGATATTACTGTGTGTATATATATATATATATATATATATATATTTTTTTTTTTTTATATATTTTTGTGTAATGATTACATATACACTTTTTTTTCAAAATTAATAAATATACACTTATCTTAGTAAATAAGCTGCTGATATTAGTGATGTACGATCTAAAATCCATGTTTTCAGCTCCTCTATTCTAGTACATGATTTACTAATCTAAGTGAACATTATCTGTTTCTTTATTAAACCAACCTTGATGTAATTTGTGCACCCTTATGAATGAGGTTTTTATTGTGTCTGACAAAGAGACCAATGTGTTTGAGATAAAAATCTTGCTTTATAATTAAATAATCACTCTTATCAGAAAGAAAATTGTATAAAGTAACATTGCTCACCTATTTTATGCCCAGTACACACGATCCGAAAATCGGACGACGTTCCGTCCGTTTTTGTTTGGTTGCTAGGAACTCTCAATTATATTCGCAAATGGGAGAGGTTACTTACGATACTAATTTTCTACTAATTTTGATTCAAAAGTTTCCGGTATGCGTAACCACGCTGTAGCGTGTGAGGGGAAATTATGTCTACTGCTCATGCGCTGTCTACTGCTCACCATTTTTTTCGGACGAACAACATAGTGATAATACGATTATCGTACGATGTGTTATAATACCATCAAAATTTTTATGCTTGCACGACCGGATAATATCGGGCGAACTGTCGTGATCGCCTCTCGTAAGCTGTGTACTAACAATCAGATTATCGTCCGATCTTTTCACAAGCATTATTTTTCGTCCGATTTTCGGATCGTGTGTACGGGCCATTAGGCTCGGAACCTTCACAAAATGACACCAATGCAAATATTTCTCCTTCAGCTTTTTTCATCCTTTAAAAATAAAAGTATTTGGCAGAAATAACAACTAAATAAGTCTTCACTATTGCACAAGTAATTTACACACATTAAAGTTGTATTTAAAAATTTGTAACAGTCTCAAAATTGAAACTGCAAATATATATAAAAGTATCTAAAGTAAGAAAGAAAGGGAGTAACAATAGTCTGTAGCATTCAAGGCAAGTTGTGTCAATGTGGGGTGGTGAAAAAGCATTTAAACATTAAAATTTAACAAAAGGGCATTTGAATTTGACTCTTTGAGGCTAGTTTTACAGCTAAAGTGGCTCTCTACAAGACAAAGCCTGGATGCTGTTAGCTTCATGCTCCCCTTGCCATCTCAGTGTAATGATTTCATTGTATTCAACCTTCTGTGAGCATCCCATCCCCCTAGCTTCTCTGGACAATGGGCCCTGCCAAAATTTCCTCCCATTCCATGATATATATGGGCTTGTCAGTCTTCAGACAAAAACTAAGCAGGGCAGGGGGCTGTTCTAATGAGCCTTGAACACACTTCAGGACAAAACAATCTCCATGATTGCTCCCTTCCATCCTTTTACAAGTTATTCATGTTTACTATCATTGCTGAGGCCTGCTGCCTGTCTCTGCTCCTGATCACCACATCTGCTGTCAAGCAGATCAAGAACTGGCCTTCTACACTCTACTCTTGTCCTACACTAGGTCAACCCTTTCTGACTGGCTTAGGCCAGATTTACCGAACCTTTGTGGCATTAACACATTGTGAACCATGTGCAATGTGTCCACTGTCTTCCTGGTGGCATAAGATTGATGTGTATTTTTACAATAAACTCGAGCTTCACTAAAAGTTGCTTGCATGCATATGTATTGAAGCATTTAATATTGTACAACTAAACCATTATTTATTGCGACCTGATTTACATGATCTTCTCCTGATCAAGCCATTTTGCAAGCAGGTCAGGATAGAAAACCTTAAACCCTGAAATGTTCTTAGTAAAGTAAATAAAGCTACCTACAGCCATAAGAGGGAAGCTATGTGCATCCATGATTGCTCATCAGTTACAAAGGGAGGAGATGAGACAGAGGAGCACTTGGGCACCAGTTTATCTCATTGGAGCGCAACGCTATTGACTGCAAGAATTCCAACTGGTCGATAATTCATCTGTTGGGGCAACTTGGTGAAAAGGTGTCTGCCTGGATCAGTAAGA
The DNA here is from genome assembly GCF_965119305.1 of Pelophylax lessonae. Classification (NCBI taxonomy): domain Eukaryota; kingdom Metazoa; phylum Chordata; class Amphibia; order Anura; family Ranidae; genus Pelophylax; species Pelophylax lessonae. The sequence goes on from NC_138779.1 coordinate 171,332,648, forward strand.
TAATTGTCTGCTATGATCATAACAAGCCAAGTGAATGTAAAGCAGTGATCTTGTGAATGTGGCAACACATGCAACCATTTTTCTGTGTCTATGGACAGATTTAGTGTAAAAGAACCGTTTGACAGGACCCTCTTTTCTTTCCACATGATCCCTTTTCTACTTAAAGCTTGATTTTGTCATTTGTTCTGTATAGATTATTTATTATAAAATTCTATGTAATGTATTAGTGATCTATAAAT